>NW_008684349.1:6281-25759 GCF_000695815.1 Acanthisitta chloris | reverse complement strand
AGAGGCTGGGAGATGAGAGAGGTGCTGTGATCAAAAACCAGAGAAACCAAAGGAAGGGCATGATCACTGCAAGGTAAAGGTTGAGGTACAAGGTAGCATCCCAAAGTGGGACCTGTCCCTCACTGAGTGAGTCCCAGGGACCTGATCAAGAGAAGGCAGCAAGACTAAAAGACAGAAGGTAGGAAAAGGGAGATGTGAGCACAAGAGTCAGCAACACACACCAGACAAGGCATTAACTCCAGCACCTGTACCTAGTAAGTTAGGCTAGCTGCCCATGCTTGGGCCATCAGAGTAGGGTGCTGTACTGTCCACAGTGTGTTACTGCATGGAGTCTCTCAGGGGACAGAGTGGTGACCATCTGCACCTTGATTGCCTGAGGGAGCTGAGAGGGGAAAACTGGACCCTGTACACATTTCTGGGAAGTGCAGTTGCTGTTATGGAATACAGTTGTTCCTCTTGAACAATAGTATAATTTCCTATTTGCTACAAGGCACAATGTGTAAACCCTGGCCATAAGAAGACCTGTGCTTAGCACTGCTCCCTGCTAACCTTCAAGCTAACAGTGAACAAGGAGGAATTCTCAAAAAAAGAAACTTTGAAGCCTCTTTTTTCCACCCCTGGCCCCATATGGGGCAGTCCTGCATGTGCTGGGCAGTTGCAAGTGTGCCCTCCGTTTGCACAGCTGTGAGCCCTGCAGTTTTGGGCTCCCCACAGAAAGATTTGCCTCACATAAACAAACAACATATCTCTGGTATGTTATTAAGGAAGAAAGGCACTTTTGTTTGGTATAAAAAAAAGCGAGTCGGGTTTCTTTACTGCTTTCTTCTTATATGATTGGATAGAGAGGCTAACAAAAATAATTTTCCAGCAAAGGAATCCCAGTTTCTCCAATTATTTTGCAATTATTTTCTTACAGGCAATCTCTCCCATACTGATAATTTTCCTCCTGTGTGCCCAGCGGGTGCCCCCAGTCCACACCTCTCCTTCTGAGAGTTTTTCAATGAGTCAACCCCAGGAGGTGGTTCAGGCATGACCGTAAGCTCAGTTGATATCTGAGCCATAGTACTGTAAGCTGCTCCAGAAAGGGGAGGCACAGAAGAGCAGATCCTCTGAGCCCTTATGTAACAAGGGAAATTACACATTCTGCACTCCTAAAAGCACATGGGAGATGAGATTCTCAGATGTGTCAAAACAACCAATCTAGCCATCAATCTTTTCGTACAAGGCTTGTACAACAGCCCGTTTGTCATGCATCCCTAAAGTGCAACTCTCCTGACATTATAAAAGCATCTGAGTTAAAATATGGGAAAGGCAGACAAAATGTTACAGACAGTAACAGTCCTCCCCCTTTCCTTATTTTTGTACAAAGAGCATGTTTTATGGATATACACGTTTTGCAGCGGTACAAGGGAAGCTGCAATTCACCCTCTGCACTAGGAGCTTCTGGACTGCGTTCCTTCAAGAGCAAGGTAATAGCACAATATGAAGGACAAACAAAAAATGGTTGAATAAGAAGAAACTTTGAATTTGCAATTAAATGAAACCTCAGGCAAAACCAGCATTCAAGACACCTCCTGACTCATTCACTCTGATGTCTTTATGGCACAAAGTCAGCCCCATGAGTGGCTTCACCACGTCCTTTTGAACAGCCTGTCTGCACAAGACCAGCTCTGCTGCTCGGTGTGGGGACAGAAAGTCACAGCCCCTCACTGCTTGCTCCTGCAGAGGTGCTGATGTTGCTCTCAGCTAAGGCCCTTCCAGCAGGCTGTTAGTCTGCTCGGCCTTTTTGCCTGAACCTAGAAACTCCTTGTGTCCTCTTTCTCCTGTGTAATACTACCCCTACTGCATCTGAACTGGGCTGGCTCCATGGCAAGTCTCTTCTCCCTGTACACACCATAGGCATTTTACCAAATCTCTGTGCACTGATAGCTCCTTGCCTCTGATATACTGAGCTTTACAATATCAAAAGCACAGTGCAGAGCCTGCTGCACTGTATAACCCACCACATGCACAGATTTTGGCAAAGAAGAGAAAACGGAAACAGCAAAAACCTGAACAAAGAGAGCACCAGGACACTGTTTCCTGTTGACACATGAAAACTGGAAATGGCAGCACACAGGTCCTTGTCTGCAGCTTTGCATCCCTCCTAGTGCAAAATCACCTGGAAAGCTCAGTGAGTCTAAGAACTAATAAAACCTGAAGGAATGTGAAGGGGAATGCCCCCCATAAGGATTTCTGGCTGATGTTTGCTCACTGAAAACCCCAGAGCGAGGAAATATCTATTACACCACATGAATCCGACCAAGGACTAGTAAACCCCACGCCAACTTGCAGACCAAGCACCGTCTGTTCTCTCTCTCACTGTTGACCAGTCCCCCCAACCAGGCTTTGTACCCACAAGTGGAGGATCCTCAAGAGCACAGTGCCATGAGGGCCCTGCACAAGAAGGTCTTGCACATGCCCTGGAGCAGCAGCAAGGAAGGGGACCAGGGTACACCTCTTCTCCACTGTCCCCTCCATGTCCCATGGGACTACTACACCTAATTTAACTCTTCCTTTGGAAAAGGGATGTCATTGTCAATGCTAAGTCTTACAAGGTGGTGCAGAATTTAGCATTTGACAAACCCAGCTACAGCAGACTCTTACAGGTCACTTTTCTTTGCTTGCACTCCAGGACACCAAACACATCACCTTGGTGCACCATCCTGCAGTTGAGGACAACCCAAAATTGCAGTGGTCGCTACTGTGGGGTTTGCTGGTGTGTATGAGGGCTAGCACCAGGTTTATATGGGGAATGCACGGAGGAAACAGAACAGCCCTCGGACCATGGGTGAAACCAGGGCCTGTTTTTAACAGGATGCAGAAAAGCATGACAAATCACTAAGTGTTGCTTTATGGGCCTGTGTGCTTTATCATGTCATTTTTTCCTAAGCTCCTGTCTTCATGTGTTGGCAGCAGGTGACAAGTTTGCTAGCCAGTTAAAAAGAGACAAGAGCATGAGTACCACTATGCTGTGTAAAACGAACTTCTTGCTCATCTTTAAAGTGAAATGACAGGGGACTCAGATATGGGGGCAGAATGCTCCACTGTAGAAGGGTCAGCATCAGAAATAAGAAATGTCAGTGGCTCAGTGGAGGACACTAACAATTTGGACTGCTTTCCTTTGGAAGCAGTGAAATGAAGGATAGGAGTGATGACAAACAGAGATAAGGGGAACCTATCAACATTCCTTGTAAAGCATATGGCCCTGTAAATGAGAGTTCAGTGCCTGATAGCATCCATTATTGTACATTCTGGATGGTGTGGGACTTTTCAGCAGATGCTGCTGAATCTGCCTCGCCTGCCCTGTGTTTTATTATACAGATTACAGCCTTCAAAGTTGTGAGCTGGCTTTCTTTAGACTAGGGGGGAAAAAAAACAAGGTGATTGGGCTGTTTTCAAACTGCCTTACAACTAGCATGATCCTGACAACTTCGGCCAGAGCATCCTGCCATTTATTTACTTCTGAAAACCAAACAAGTCTGGAAAAACTGAAAAAGCACCACACTGAAAATCAACATCACAAATACTTTGAAACCTGGATAATGCTCTCAGAAAACTCCCGTGCCGTTAGCCACAGTTTGCAGGAAAGGACGCAGAAAGCCTGTTAGGGGCTGGTGGTCTCCACCCTGCAGAGCCCTTTCCCCGTACTTTTCTCTGTGTTGACATTAAGTTCAAAGGCAGGTCTCTGGGAGACCTGTTTTGTCAGATGGGGTGGGTGCCTGCTCAGAGAGGTGGTCAATAACTGGGGCATTGGCCCCATGCACAGCATCACAGAGTGCTCTGGAAAGAGACAGTGCAGCCTTGTATTCTTTATTTATTTACACAGTGGCTCATGGATATTTAAATGAAAAAAAGAAAGCTTTGGGAGCCCAGTGCACAATGCCACTTAAACTGTTCTGGTGTCAACAAAAACCGAGTAGTTAAGCCTGACAGATTCTGAGTTTTTGTGTGAAGGTCAGCTAAAAAAACCTTTTTTCTGCCTTTTTTTTTTTAAATAGGCATCTGTTCTAGTTTAGTTATTATTTTTCACTTGATTTATCAGCAGGCTACCAGAGTGTCAAAGCCTATACAAAATAGTTGTCAGCAGTTTGACACGGACACCTTCAATGTGTTAGGTGTCCCTTTCAAAATAAATATGGTATCTGTTGAAGTAAAACAGAATTTCCTGATAGAAAGCCACCCTTCCCAGCCATCCCTTGCCTTTCCCAGGAGGTAGCAACTGAGGTTTGGTGTAATCATGCCCCGCTGAGGCTGAGATGTTGTCAGCCAGAGGGGAAGATGGGATGGAGAAGAAATCCACCAAGGATGTTCATCTCCCTAACCACCTCTGGTAGGGATGGCTCACAGCAGCACACACCATCCCTGAAGGAAGGGAAAAACGTCTCATTTCAACTGAAGATTTACACACCACCTCTGGATGGCTCACAGCAGCACACACCATCACTGAAGGAAGGGAAAAACGTCCCATTTCAACTGAAGATTTACTTCCTTCTTGGAGGACCTAGCCCATTAAAATGACTAGGCTGTTATCTGTAATTTATTTCTCATCTGCTATACAACATAGCTCCATTATGTTGCAGTGAACTTAAGAAACACAAGGAAATTTTGAGGTCTCGGATGGCTCACAGCAGCACACACCATCACTGAAGGAAGGGAAAAACGTCCCATTTCAACTGAAGATTTACTTCCTTCTTGGAGGACCTAGCCCATTAAAATGACTAGGCTGTTATCTGTAATTTATTTCTCATCTGCTATACAACATAGCTCCATTATGTTGCAGTGAACTTAAGAAACACAAGGAAATTTTGAGGTCTCAATTAGAAAAGATCAAATTAAATGTTTTTAATAACTTTTGAAAACAAGTATTATTAAGAGGTTCCCACTATTTTCACTGCAAGTCCGAAGTGATTTCCTTTCTAGGAAAGACTTGCTTTTTGCTACCTCTGCATACTGTGTTTGCTAAAGTAAGATTTTTTCTTAGTGTACATGCAGATTCCCAAGTTGCACTCATCTGTCTCCCATCAGTGTAAGAGTCTGCATAATACTTAAAACCAGGATAACAGAACTCACCATATGATTTGAAAATACTGAAAGTTTCATCATAAAAGTTTGTGGTTATATGATCAAAAGACTAAATGAAATATATAATATGCAAAATAATAGCCCATCATGCCTGGTCTTACTGAACTAACAAGCAATTTGAAATTGCTGAAGAAGACTTTTCAAATAAGTCAATGAAATTAGCTTTGCATTGAGTCATCAGCTTTTCGTTTAAGTGAAATGTTTCTTTAAGAAAAGCAAGAAACCAAGCTGGGTGGATCTGTTTTCCCTCTTTAATTAATCCCTGTCTCAGACTTTGAAGACCTTTCTGCCCACTGTTTTAAAGCAACATCATTTATCTTGAGTACTAGGGATCCATTTAGTAGTGCTCGCAGCCATTCGCCCCTTGCTGCAAAGCCAGTATCCCCACCCTTGATAAGACTGGCAGATTTCAGTCCAAGCTATCACTGTTAAATGTCTTCACAAACATCAGTGTGGCCTTGAGTGAAGACAAATCAAGTGAAATCTGTAGAAACTCATGGGTAGGACCGCATGGAGCTTAAGCAAAAATTGGAGGTATATTTGCAGATTGCTTGGTTTCTATCTTCTTGCAGGGAAGAAGTTACAAGACTGTTGTAAGGCTGCAATTGCTCTGTCACCCCAGATAAATTATCAGCAAAAAGCATTTGCCAGCTCCTTAGGCATAAGAGTGATTTTCTGCAAAGCATTCAGATGCAAGCTTGTAAGAAAATTATCTACTTATTTCAGTAGGAAAAACTGGTAATGCAGTTAATCATGATATTAAATCTAGGGCAAGAATGTGTTTCATAAAAGAAAACATATTCCAAACAGAGAAAAGTTACAGTTTAGAAGTAGCATTGTACCATTAATTGCCCTTTTTAGTACAGTCATTTTCCCATTAAATGCAAGATTCTGGTTGGAAAACTGAGCGCACAAATACAGTAAGTTGATTTTACAAGGTATGACATAAATTAAGTGGAGCTTTTAACACCAAACATACAACTCTTACTACAGTTGTGCCCAGAAAGCCACATTTCATATGTGCAGGATTGTTATAGCTACCTTGAAAAAGTGACACTGCAAATCTTTTTTCTAGCTTTCCACAGTAATGAACCATTAGAACAGCTCAATAACTCCTGATAAAACATCTTTTCCTTGGATTTATTTCACAACTGGATTAAGCCCAGCCAATCTGATTCTGAACATGATGGTTAAAGATAGTTTTATTTTCACCCCACGAAATGCAGTTTTGCTGGTAACTAAAGCTGAAGCCGATGAGAAAAACATAATCAAAACCATGTTTTGTTGAATATTTTATAGATATCATGAAAGATATATCTCCAACTGTGTTTTTAAGGACTTATTTCAGAAGTAATACTTCAGTACTTTATCTAAAACAGTTGGATGTTGCTTTCTTTTCAGCTGGGTGTTGAATGCCAATGCTTGCTACTCATCTATTTCCAAACATTTGAATTAAACTGACATAAAGCAGAATACTCCGGATAAACCCTCAATCCAATGTAATTTAACACCAGTTTCACTCTGGTTTTAACCCGATACTCTTACGTTGCAGCTAACTAGCCAAAACGTCTAATGGACAAGAGAGGGAGCTCTTTTGCTGCATCTTCTCTGCCGAAGTGTGCTTGCTTTCCTTAAAATTCAAGGCTGTTTCCAGGATTTCATAACACAGGAAACAGAAGTTGTGTGTTCTGCAGAAGATTAAATATTGAGCAACGTTGTAACAAAACAAAACAAAAGAAAGGAAAAAACCCGACACACATATGAATAAAAAGCACACAAAACAATCCCCCAAAACAACTAACACCCTGTAACAACCCCAACCAAAACAAAAGCAAGCAAGCAAACTCCATTTGCCTTCTCTTCCAAATAGCTACTCTTTATAAAAGTCACCTTTTCATAACTGAGCTGGAGGCCTCTGCCTTCCTCTTTCTAGTGTGGAGACTGGAAAAAAACAAACAAACAAACGAAATCTTTTATAAGGTTTTGTTACAAAAAAATTAAGAAACATGCAGGGCTCTGCTTTTCCCTGATCATCCCTGGATTGCCCAACTGAAAAGTTAACATGTTTCTGCCTCATCACATTATAGCTCAACTGCACTTCCCGAGCTTTACATTTCCTGGCCTCAAAGCAGTGGGTACACTACACCAATCAAGATCAAATTGCAAGAACTGGGCAGACTGACCCACTAAAGCTGTGGTGCTTTAGGAGTTTGGTTGCCTGGGTGTCAGGTGCTCTATATGCTCCTGTGAATGAGTCAGCTCAGCAGATCTCCTTCCTGGACACCTGGCTGGGACTGAGGCTCAGGCTTTAGCAGCATCCCAGTGGGAATAGGATGAGTTCAGGCAATGCTCAGCATCACTGGCATGCCAGACCTTGGTTTAAAACCTTCTCCTGGCAAGTGTCTGCTGCTGCCTGCCTTTGGGAAGGTGCAACATCACCGCTGCTACCCAAGAGAGGGCAGACCGGGAACAGTGATGCCCCACATTTCCCACCTGGCACCTCGTGAATTCTGGGAAAGAGGATAATAAATATAAAGAATAGAACAAGCAAATGAAGGATAGGCAGGGATGGTGAGCAAAGAGAGGGTCAGGAAGGGTGTGAGGGATCACACATTGGGCTTTTCCAAACCCAGCCATATCACAATTGTCTGGCACAGCATCCAACTGCAAACACAGAGCCCACTCCCTCCCAACAGACTCCAGGCTGGATTGCAGTGAGGAAAGGATGAGGTTCTTGAAGAGATCAATGCATGGTCCAAAGTCATGGAAAACAGTAAGCATTTTGCTGATGTTCATTACAGCCAGCAGGCCATTCAGCGTGAACTTCATGCGAGATTTTAAGCTGAGGCTTGTTTGTCTAACAAAGACAGGCACCAAACACCAAGTTCTAAGGGTAGATAGGAATTTTAAAAACATCATTCAGATTTCAGGAAAACTGCAGCAGTTTCCTCATCCGTGTCCCTGCCTGCTTAAACTCCCTCCTCCAAAACAACCCCACCCAGAGATGGCTGCTGGCCCGGGAAGTGTTTTACCTCTGCACAGCTTGTATTTTGAAAAGGCAGACTGCAAGCTGTATTCATATTTCTGTTTTGTTTCACTTTTTTCCTTTCTTTCATAAGTGTACCATTTGGTGAACATTTGACTCAAAACCAGCAGACACCTATTCCCCAGAAACGAAAAGACATCAAGTTATGCTGTAAACAAACCAGGTCTTTGCTGGATTCAGACATTAATAATGCTTCTTGTGCATTTGTGAGGTAGAAGTAGCCTGGTGATCATAATTTTCCTTATTTTTCTTCCTGTGACACAAATAATGCTCACATCCCATAAATACTGACCTCTCTCTACACTCTCTGACTGGAACTTGGCAGCTGCGTTTCTGTGGAGCAAAGTCTGAGCCAGGAGAACACTAAGCAAGGCATTACTGCTCATGTTTGCAGGGTTACACTGTTCAGCTGGGGACTGCTTGGTGGCCCACACCCAGGCACTCTTGTCTAGGGCATCCAGGAAGGACCAAGAGATGGAGTGACAGAGCAGCACTTTGCTTAGCATTAATCCACAGAGAAGAATGGACCCTTTCACATTAGGGTTCTTGGAAGGTGGTAAGGGGAAGCAGATAGAGATTTCCTCAGAGGTAAGGAGACCAAAGGGAAAAAAATTTACAATAAAAGTAAGTGTTTTAAGACAGTGAAGGAATGAAGCTGTTACTTTCACTTTGTCAAGATGCAAAGGCTACAAACACCATGGTCCAGATTTGCACAGTATCAAGGCCTCACCCTCAGCAATTTTAAGTGAACAATTCAAGTAGATGCATTTATGTGATGCTATTTGGACATAGCAGCACATGGGAGCATCCAAAATGCACTGCTCAAGAAGGCAAGCCTCTCCCTAAGAGTAGCTTTGGGAAAAATATAAGAAAATTTCAGAGGCCTAGAAAAACCAAAACGTGTGTACAGAGAGGTGAGCTCAAACCAAACAATAGCACCAATACAAGGGATATGTATCTCATCACAGCTATTCCCAAAGAGAGATTTTCCTGTTCCTATTTGAGGTCAGTATGCATACAAAAACAAACTGACATATGTAACCGATTACAACAAACACAAGGGAAGGGTGTGGGCAGCTACCAAAAGCCAAGAAGTGTAGGATGTCACAAGTGAATGTACAGCCTGGTGGACCCACAGCACTTTTCCAAGCAGAGGTAAAACCCTTTCTGCACAGAGACAATTGTAATCTTGGACCATTTCTTAATGTTTGTAAAAGGATTTGGCATTGCATGAAACATAAGTGAAGTTCCTGCTCCTATAGGCTGAACTATTAAGTCTTGAGACATGTTTAGGAGGACAATACAACACAGGACAGATTGGTTATTTATCCAGAGCTCCATAATGAGCATGGAGTAAAGCTAAATGCAAAGCTGAATCTAATAAAATACTTGACTAACTGCAAATTTGGCCAAACCAATTTCATTATGCAGATTTTTATCACAGTAGTGGGAAATGGTTCCATTCAGACACAAATGCTTAACAGCACTGTTCTGGGAGTGGAGGGAAGTAAGAGGTGAAGGATCACAGACACTTCAGGCTAAGGACATATCTGAATTCTGCATTCCTGGGCAAAGTCTGTAATCATTAGATTTGTATGTAACAACTATCAGCTCCTCCTTAGGCTGTATTCTCAAAGACAAATAGCTAGGTGGACAGGATGAATACACTGAGCACAGAAAAGGAACTTTGTATCCCTGCCTCTTCTGGCAAGTTCCTCCCATCACCATTTTTTTGCCTCTTCATGTTCTCCAGCTGTTTTATTTTAACTTAAATTTTTCTTATTCACAACAAGGACAAGCCCTAAGGAATGCCAAAAAGGCTGAGCCCCAAAAGTACATAGGCTAGTAAGTGCCATTGGTTGGTGCAAGGGAAGGCAGGTCAGAGGGCAAGGCTTCTTCAACCTCCTTCTTGGACTGCTGCTCTGCAGAAGGGATCATCTTCCACAGCCATGGAGGGTGGGAGATGAGGAGGAAGACACTCACTCCTATATAGAATCATAGAACCAACCTGTTTGGAAGAGACCTCAAAGATCATCGAGTCCAACCCTACCATGGTTGGACCATGGCACTAAGTGCCACATCCAGTCTCATCTTGAAAACCCCCAGGGATGGTGAATCCACCACCTCCTTGGGCAGCCCATTCTGATGCCTGACTACTCTCTCTGTAAATCTCTGTAATATATCTTGCATAGCTCCCACTTGGTACAGGACACAGCACAGGCTGTTCTTCAAGATGTCTGGAGTTTGTAGGTGCTTTATTTTCGATTATTTTCATCAATGCTGAAACTGAAAGTCTGGTGTCCTGACTTGCATTTTGTGACTAGTCATTTCTTGCATTCTTTGCAATTTCTCCCTGCTGCATATATTTTCTGATACCTAACAATGTAATGCTGTAGTCAGAGCACCCAAATAAAAAGATCCTTTTCCACTAACCTACTCTGGTGAGACTTCAAGAACATTGTTATCTTTGAGATCCACATCTGTCAGATGTGGTTGGAGATGACTGAAGGGTCAAAACCACAGAGAGGCAGAGACTCAGAGAGGCAGAGGCTACTCTGCATCTGCCTGAAGAGACTAAAAGAGTGTATGGCATGTCTCTGTAAAAAAAAAAATATAAAAATTCATAAAACCCGCTTCTCCCATCTCTGTTTCTCTCTCTCTCTGTCTTCAACATCAGTTACAACAAAGGCACTCACTATTGCCCATGAGGTTTCTCATAATCAGGTTTCTGTCTCTGGAAGGCATCACTTTTCCACAGAGCACTGGATGAAATCCAAAGCACAAATTATGAGATCCATATGAGGGAAGCAGATGTTTCTAGGCAATGTTTATGGGGAACAGCAAATCTTTGGGGAGACATTGAATTACATTTTCTTTAAAGCAAATAACTTAAACTGTACAATAAATACCCAAAATATAAAGCAGAAGAATAGGGAGATAGAGACAAAGGTGTAGGTATCTTTGCTATAAAGATTAATAATTACTTGCGTAGAGCTTGTGCATTTTAGTGACTCCATACATTGGGGGAGTGGAGTTCAGGAAGGTCCTCTGATCAGTGAGGCTGCACTGGGAACCACAGTGTCTGCAGCCACCTTGGAGCTATACAAGGCTGCCCCAAGTCCTCATAGCTGATTGTGCACATCTCACCACCCCATAGCAGCAATCACTGACTGGCAATTCCAAGGCCAAAAGGAAAGAAACCTCTTCAGAGCAGAGAAGCTTGTTCCCATTTCAGGGAAAGATTGCTTTCTTTGCAGCACTGGTCTGGTGCAATCACAAGCTACCTCTCAGCCAGCCTTTGAAAAATCATCAGGCAGGGTATCTCCTGAACTCTATCAGGATGGCTTGTTTTCTTGCAGTTCAGTGTCTGTGGATAGGAACTGAGACAAGTGAAGGAAATGGAGCTCCTTTGACCATTTGTTTTGTAGCTCTCATTATTCTTCCTATTGTTTAAAATCAAACTGTACATCAGCATTTTTTGCCAGGGGAGAAATTAACTGCATGGGATGAACATTCAGGTCCTGGAGCACAGTCAACATTTGCCAGCTGAGTAGCAGATGACTGGCACCCATTTGCACAGTAGCCCTGCAGTCTCATTTGAGAGGTCATTTTGGCATAAGAAGCCATTTCTGCCTTGGAGAGCTTACTCTTGTATGTAGATACTGGGCCCACACTTCAAATTATGTATTCATCATTCTCCACTCAGAAGGATCATGTGAAGCACTGGCACAGCTTAACAGAAGCAAAGTCTTTGATGCACTGCACTTGAGTCTTCATTTTCTACACTGTTAACTGAATGCTGCTGTAGTGGCCTCAATCTCTTACTAAGCCTTCTCAAAATAAATAGATGTCATTGGAGTCTTAGTTAACTTTACAACCAACGGAGAAGAAATCACTCAGAAATTATCAACTTTTCTGCTCCACATACTGGAAATAACTGTGTAATATGGGTATTGCAGAGGGGTTCAAACTGCCAGCTGACTACACAGGGCACTCTCTAGTCCATCCAGCCTTACAATCCCAAACAAAGGGTTGATCATGCTGGATGTGGGTTGATCCATTGCACAATTACTTCAATGTCTCACCATCATTCTCAGCTGTGTGATGGAGATGTGATAGTACCTGAGGCTGGTTCTGAGGCAACTGTGTCCAAACCACATACAGCAGAGTGAACCTGCAACCTGGATAAAATGCTAACAGATATGTCGATGCTGATGTTTCTTAAATAAAGTGAGGGGATGACATTTCTTCTAAGTGGTTTGTTTTTCAGACTCAAAATGTTTGTTTTAGTAATTAGTATGCTCCAATATTGTTCATAGCTGTTGCAATATAATAGTGCAGAGGTGTTTATGGTATCTCAGCTAGGAGACTATTTAATAGGTCGGTGTGGCAGTAATGTAGTACAACATGTTAATAAGTCAAGATAGCTAAAATTGGGCAAATTCTTAATCAGAAATGATTCTGAGTCTAAACTCAACCTAGATACCCTTGGAGTCTGTGGAGAAATCCTTCACAGAATTAGTACTTCCATAAGTCCAGGTGATAAGTCTTATTGCCAGATACCTGGAATGAAGCAGGATCCTTCTTGATCAGGGTTTCTAACATTACTTCTTGCTATTTTTAAAAACTGATCTAATATATAATCTTTCTACTCAAGTTAAGAACTGCACCTATGCCTGCTGAGGACTTGCCAGTGAAATATTCTGATGACTATCCAGGGTCACCACATGCCTCACAAGAAGTTTTACATTGTTGTTGCTTGAGACTCAGCTGACAGAGGTAGATAGTAACTGCTGGGTTCTACAGAGTTGTAAATGAAATGGGAACAAAACACATGAGGAAAGCTGAAAGGACTTTGTAATGTACTATTTCACTGCACAGAGCAGTTATGTTTATGGTATTGAAGGCTGGAAGTATTTTCAGAAGAGTGTACAAATTCTGCTGATTTATTTGACATAGTTTTTGACACAGGAAGATGTAACACTTATGGGAAACCCACTACATTTTCACACTTGCCTTCTTCACCCTCCACTGCTCCATTTGCCTTTACACATGGCACTAGGAAGCAATGGATTTTTTTCCAGAGCGCTACAAAAGCAGATAAGTCTTTTCCCTAACATCACACAAGTCCCCTGTTAACCCAGACTCCTATGTCTTTCTCCTCCTTATTGGTATGCCTTCCTTAACCCTTTGATTCAGTCCTGCTTGGATAGCAGCATCCCCACTCCCCATTCCTCCCCTGCTTCATTTCACTATTTTCCAGAGTGGCACCAATCTGCTTTTAAAATTATTCAGAGGGATTTAGCTTCAAATCTCCAGGCCTAGAATTTTACCCTGGGCACCATCCCAAGGGAGTGCTGTGAAACTTAATTTAGCCACCACACCTGCAAAGCTGCAGCACAGAGAGTCTGAGTCCACTAAAACTTCTGGAGTAGGATAACATTTCATGCACACACACTTCTACCTTTGTATTCTTGCAGAAATCAGCTACTGGAGAAGCTGCTGTAAACCCATGCTATCCCAGTAAATACTGCCCTTCCTAATAGGTGAAGAATGATTTTGATTATACAATTAAAGCTTTTCATGGTATTTTGGTAATTTTTTTCCTTTTTGAAACCATCATTTTTTTTACTTCATGCATGTTAGTGAGTCTCCTAATTTTATTTTTTTTATCTTTCATTTTTCATAGAGAACTTTTGGTCCTCTTGGATCCTGAAAGTATAAATCAGGACAACTTTCTGAGCTGTAAAGATTCAATGAATAATGTCAATGAGAGATAATATCCTTTTCAGTGAGGACTACAAGTGAGTCTAATACTTTTAAACCACATTTTAGATAAGCTCAGTCTAAGTGAGAGTTTTGAAAATGGTACAAAAAAATAAAATATATTTCCCTCCTTGGGTCTCATATATTTAGGGAAGGCTTTCAGTGAGGTCCAACAGCAAGAACAAGTGGGCAAAGAGAATAGATTCACAAACAAAAGTCCATTGAACAAATGAACTGCAGAGTCACAAGGTGAGAAATGAATGAGGTATGGGAAGAAAAGTGTTGATACTGCTGGAGTGGAACTGGAAGCCATGGTAGGAGATGGATTTAACCAGCTGCCATTCACAAGTAGGTGCCACCCTCTTCTCCAACCCCCCAGTGCTCAGCAGCAGATGATAATTTCCACCAGCAGAAAATCCTTTCTTTCAACAAGGATGGTCTTTCATGCACTGAGGGAAGTCAGAAAGGCCACATGAGAGCTCAGTGTGTAGGGGGAAGTATTTTATAGTCCATGCCCATGATCTGCTCTCCAGCACCTCAAGAGCACCAGAACAAACTGCACTAAAAACTCCTTGCAGCAATGGCTCCAGCTTGCAGAGAACTGGAAACAAATCACTCATCATAGACACACACACATGCAGAGACACACTACCAAAACAGAGCGTGGCTCATTTGGATTAGCAGTGGGGAGAGGCAGTAGCCCATTGCTGACAGTCACCCTGGGGGGCTGCTCTGCTCCTGTCTCCCCAGGCACTGGCTGTAAAGGTTTTGTTTTCTGTTCTTGGAGAAAATGACTTCTGCTAGACTGCTGTAAACCTATCCTGCTCAAGGACATCTTGTTTGTGTTAATCCTGTAGATTAAGCACACAGCTTTTCAGTTGCGGCTTTGTGGCTATTGTTACCAGTAAACCCCTTACAAGGCTTGTGGGCCAAGGAACATTAACTTCAAGGCTGTCATTGCGATAGCCTGAACAAGGAAGAACCCTCAAGAATCATGAGAACTGATTCTCACACCAAATACTCTATGTTAAAAAAAAAAAAAAAAAAGAAAAATTTGGAAGAAAGTTGCCTCCTGTGATCTTCTCTGCATTGAAGGATCTCAGCTGTTACTAGCAACAGGAGACACCAAAGCTGAAGTTTGCAGGCTTGTGCAAATACAATGACCCAGTGTACACTGCAGAAGGAGCTCAGCACTAGTTAGAGCCTCCAGGGACTCTGAGGCAAGCGTGTTGCTTGGGCTAAAGCCCACAGAGCAGTCCAAATGGGGTGGTCACATGGGTTGAGATAGGAAGAGTCAGGATTTCCAATAGCATGCAGAGGCACACTCTTGCACAATCTCCTCCTGCATTTGGCTTAGTCACACCAAGGTCTTGGCTAAGGTTGCAAGTGTACATTAAGTCATCACTCAAGCACCAGGCATTTGTTGGCTTGCTGTTAATTATGAATGGCGTTACCTGTAAAGTATTCACAGAAAGTTCCATGTGGGTAGAAAAGCATAAATAACTAAGGGATAATTTTATTTTTACAAATAGATGGGAAATTAAGAACAGCTGGACTGTAAAATACTTCTTTGTATACAGTGGTTTTAATATGAGTTCCATCAATTCCCTGGACTTCACCAGTACTGAGGCTTCACTGAACAAAGAACTGACTTTTAGGTGGTGTTTTCTTGGAATCAAAGCTAGCTAAAGCATTCAGAAGGATTTTCACAGGCTTTGCTCATTTTATATTTTTTTTTTAGACAGTTAATTCACTTCACAAACTGCCTGGGATATTTTCAAAAGAGCAATAAATCATACAACAGATGCATGCAAGAACTTGATTCTGCATCTCATATTTATCCTGCAGCTTAGGCTCTTGTTGAGCAAGATGTAGAATTGCCTCACTTTAAATACAGTTGGTCTCAGGCTAACAATATAGGGCCTGAAACACTATGTTAGCTCAGGATCTCATATTTACTGGTCTCAGTGGGACTGTGAGCATTTTTAACATGTCAGAGCACTCTGCCTGCTGGATGCACATTTAGTGAACACTGCATAGAAATCTGAAATATAATGAAGTTTTGTATCTGCTACAAAGGGACATGCTGGCAGTGTTGGTACTGGAGCATTTGCAGTTTCAACAAGACCACATTCTGTATTTGGAGAGAACTTCCTATGACTGCATATTTCAGATCAAATAGTCTACTGCAAAAATTTCTGAACTCTTAAAACAGAGAAGCCCGTGCAAATAAAAACTAACCTCACCTAGAGAGGACTTGATAGTAAAATTGCCATTCCAGAATTTTCAAACCAAGATTTGGCCACTCTTCAAAAATTTGAAAAAAATTAAAATGTTTGGATGCCATCAACCCGGGATGTTTTCAAATGTGCTAATAATTCCCAGAAAAAAGTGGCCAGGTTTGGCTCCTAGTGACTAATGAAGCTGTCATACACCATTCCTTCCTGCTGTTTAATAATGCTTTCGAAAGAGCCCTTTATGGAGATGAATAGTATAGTATGCTGCAGCTGAGGAACTGGCATGCTGTCAAAGAAAACAGAGGCCAGTTTACTATGCCTGGCACTGTATTTTTCATTATACTTCGCAAAGACTTGTTATTAACTGAAAATTAATTCATCATTAGGGGATAGATATTATTTAATACACAGTTCAGTACTGTTTTGAGACTTTATTCCAATAGTCAGATTTCATTATAGCAGCAAAATTACCCATAACTCTAGATGTTGATACAATCTTCACTGGTTTTTAGATCCTGAATTTCAGGGAATGTCATCAGCCCTACAAGCAAAATTGAGATGGAAATGCATACAGTTAATAAAGGTGGTAATTCGGACAACTCAGTGATGAAAGCAACACAGACACAATAGCTCCTACATTGAGATCCAGATCTCAGTTTCTGCTCCCTTGGTGGAGTGATGTAATCTAAAGTCACATGTGTGATTTTTATACTCCTTAATTGACTCATCAGTAATCTCAGGTAATTGTGAGGCACAGCAATATTACTGCTGTGCAGAACACTCATCTCAAACATTAGTTCATTCCTGTAAAATCTTACAGGATGTTTTTTCCACTACGGTGGAAGTCCACAAGACTCCTACCTACCTCAATGCTGTGTCCAGGCCTGTCTCAGGTAAATTCACCCATTTATGAACTCTTGGGTGCCTTCAAGCAGCAGTGCTGATGAGGTGTGAAACACCTTTACACTCTGAATCTTGCTGTGAAGCATCTGAGAAAATCAAATGCTCTCCACAGTCATACAAGCAATCTCCACCACATCTTTCAGATGTAAAGCAGGGAGACAAGAGACTGACATATCTTATCAGCTCCCCACACAGAGCTCCATCAACAACAGCCAGAGCCCAAGATGAGCCCGAACAGATTTGCAGTGCATTCCTTTGAACACAGTTGGCTTTCAGAAGTTGTGAGGAGATATCACAAGCCTTATCTGTGCAGGGAAGTTTAGATGAAATAGTACCTAACACCAGCTTGCTTTAGAGTACCTTGGGTTTGCACAAAACCTACTTGTAACCGTTTTGAACATTTGCAAGTATCAGAGATGGTACTGCAAGAAAACATCTCTGACCACTTTAAATTAGTATAACCCATGTAGTTCTGCATTTGGAGAATTAATTACTGAGCAATCCAGGGAAGCATCCCATCCTGCATGAAGCTTCACTCTAGTCTTTCTGATTAAGCATTCCCTTATCCTTATTGAAAGGTGCAGAGTTGAGGGATTTGAAGTCAGTTAGAAGGTCCATTATTCTCTTACAACATGCTCTTTTCATCACTGCCAATCTCAAACTGCTGGCCTAAAGGTCCCAGTGCCAGACACCAGACTGCTATACATATTGGGAGTCACACAGGCAGATAAATTTGACTCAGCATCTTCATACTACTTTTGATGCTGAAACCAGCTAATTGGAGAGGAATACCAAGAGAATTCAAATCAGGCAGTTACTTCTGTGAAGCTTCTCTCCAGCAACTTCACTCAGTAAAGTGTTATTTCTGGCTTCCATCAACTGGCAAATGGCAATTTAGATAGTGGCAATTTAAACAACCGGGCCAACTATCTTAAAAACCTGTAGAGTGCTCACACTAGAGCTAACACATCAAAAAGCCTGCAAAGGCTATACCTCTTCTGTCAAAAAGCAGAAACCTGAAGTCTGGCATAAGGAACCCCTCAACCTGCTAGACAGAAAGAGGCAGGTCCGTGTCCTCCTCAGAATGTGCAAGAACCAGTTTTTTATTTCTCTTTTTTTTTTTTAAGTGCACTTGTATCAAAACACAGGACCATTTTCCAGCTTCCAGCATATGTTGAATCAGTCTTCATGCTTCACAAAAGCCCAGAAAACAGAAAAATGCAAATGTTTTGTTTATTGTAAGAAGGCAAAATGCATCATGCATCACTGAAAGCTTTGGCAGAAATATCATTTTTGGTCAAGAGAGCTTTGGAGAACTTCCGTAACTGGGTAATCCACAGAGGGATCATAAAAACCAAGGAGAACAAATAACATCAAATACCAATGCTCAGCCAACCAAATCTAGGTATTATCCACAACCATGCCTTGACTACAGTCCATTAAGCCCAGTTTATGTCATAATATGGTTATTACCCACCATTATATAGTGCATAGACAACATCTTAACAAAACCCCCTATTTTGTGGAAATCTCTCATCCCATTTGCAGAGACCATACCTCTGTTTATTCATGATCCCAGTGTATCTTTTTGGCAACCAGAACAGTCTCCTACATGGGTAAGCAATATTTGGAAAGTGGCCATAAATTTTCAGTTGTCTCTAATGCAATCAACAGCTGGAAACATGCAGACAGAGCCAGTTCAAGAGAGACCACCAGCAAGCACTGCCTGCCAGAATTTCAGGGTGGTTGATATAATGATCTCAGCACCCACAAATCAAACAGGGTGCTGCAGGCTTGTAGGGACTTCCCTAGATAAGCCTTCTTCCCTGTATACTAGCACCAAGGTGCCTAGTGCAAAGGCTTATGCCACTGCTTTGAAGGTGCTGGTTTTGGACTGAAAATTAACCCTTTACTGAAGGCTGTGACACACTGGTCATTAGGGCACTGGGCTAGGTTCTGTTCTGGCTGAATTTCACCTGCAATAGTTATGTTGTCTTTCAGTCTCTGATCAGACGACAATACTGTTAGACAACGGTGGCCTGCTACAGTGCCATTAGAAAATGAAACCTGTCCCCCAGCCCATGCCTGACTCACATTTTTTAGTAGGCAACGGGCTGTGCCTTCAGGTGGTGTAAATTGGTAGTACTGCATGGAAGCCTGGGGAGTCACATTACACCACCCAAGGGTCTCACTTGTTCATTACAAGGGGATTATATGCACTTCCAGTTTTTAGCAGAGCAGCTATACATGTTTTCTACTAAGAGGATGCTTGTTATTTTTTCCTAGAAGATCTTTGCTTTCAACTTTAGACCTTCCTAATCCCCTGACAGACACTTTAACCACAAGTTTGCTTTCATGCCACAAGATATGCAAGTGACCACCAATTTCAGTTTCATCCCCAG
>NW_008684349.1:0-6245 GCF_000695815.1 Acanthisitta chloris | reverse complement strand
GTGCCTGACATCAGGATTAAATCAACTTCAAGGACTTCAGTAGCTGGCAAGTCAGCTGTGCTTGCCTTCTCCCAGTCTGTCAGATCTGGCTGAAATCCCACCCTCTCCCCCTTATGAATTGTATCCTGCCCACAGGGATGCTTACAAGGTGTCTATTTTTTAAACCTTGAGCACTAGTTAACTTATGTTAGAAGAACAAAATAAAGAGAAGTAATCCTAGGCATTTGGATGAAGAAGTCCCACACTGCTTTTCTCTTAATTTTCTAGGACAAAATCAAGTCCATGCTAGGGAGAGACAGGTTAGTTTTACATCAAGATAACCCTTCATTTCCAAAGGATAGAACTGCTTTCCTATTGAATAGCCACAGGGTTAACATCATTGCTTTACAGATTTTGGGGACCACACAACTATGGCTTACAACAAGACTGAACACCATCCTACACATCACACTTAGAGAAGAGCAATTGATAAAACTGATAAAAGTGCAAGCACCAAAAGCTGATAAAAAGATAGAACACTGAGCAACAGGTCACCAGATGATTTCCATCCCAATGAGTACTTAAAGCAGTAGTTTAGCCACTCACAGGCCTAAGAAGACATTTATTACACTGCAGGCCTGGAAATCAGCTGAATTTATATATAACTTCACAAAAGGCACCAGGTACAGCCCAGGGGATAATGCAACTTCAGTGCAAAAGAATATAGTTAGATTTAGAATGACAATAAATGCTAGCTGGACTGGGATGTGGAAACATGTTTTGCTAATAAATCACAATTTCTTAGTAGACTTATTTTTGTGTCTCTGAGTGAAAATAGGGAAATTGCTTTTTAAATGAAAGGATTTACTTGGGAAGAAATATTGTAATCAGGATTAGCTACTTAACAAGCAGAAATTGAAGGACTGATTCCATGCAACATCAAACCCAGGATGGCTAACTTCAGAGTACTTAGCCTTTTGAAAAAATATCTCCTATAACACTTACCATCTAGACATATCAAAGCATTAAACTGCTCTAATTAGCCTTAGGCATCACCTACTTTACATGGGAGCTTCAAGCAGAGAAGTTCAAGCCTGAATGAAGGCAGGTGAAATATGTCCCAACACAGAGTGCTGTGTCACCATGGGCATTAACTTCCATTCCAGACTAAAAAGCTGAGTTCTCTCAGGGGTCGCTGTGTTCAGCCTCTCAGAAGAGACTCCAGCAAGACACTAAGCCAAATGATACCCAGAAAACTCAACACCTCATTAGATGTGCTCTTCATTTTCAATCCCCAGGGTGCTAAGATGACTGGGGCAGAGATGAACAGCCAGAATCCAGAAGAGCATGTTCATCATTGCACAGAGCTTTCAAGCAGATTAAAGTCAGTGGGAATACTCAGCTATATTGAAACAAACAGCCATTCTCCCATGCAAACACATCAACTCCTTACAAGTGTTTGGATTGCAAATTACTGCACACTGCCTTTTCTGCAGCAGATAATTTTTAAGCTTCTTCTCTAAAAATCCATCCTGGTTCTACACAAACTACATCATCAGCTAAGAGGAGTTACTTGAATCAGTTTAGGGAACTGCAAGAAATGAGTCTGGGAGAAAGCAAATGCTAGCTGCCATATTATCTCTTTTTTTCAGTGGAGCTGACAAGACAGCTGCATGTTATTACAGTGCACCCCAGGAAATGCTTAGCTGCCAGAAAAGTCCAGAGCCAGCAAGGGCTTAGCAGACAAACAGAACTCATGCACCTGGAAGACACGCAGCTAGATATGCCATCTTTGTGAGATGGGATACTTCAATCTCATATGCAAAACTGAAATTACTAATATCATCATAATTGTGATAAATCTTGGAATTATTTTGCAGTTTTATTACTAGATAAAGTGGCAGGAGTTTTCATTCAACTGGAATAATCTGTTGGAGGACTTAGATAACTTTCATAAACATAATGCTCTGCATTTTATGTTTAAGCTGTTCCTAAATAATGCAGGATCAATAACATGTTAAGAGACCAGAACCCTGATGGCTCTCAAGATGTATGATGCAGATGGTGCATAGGACTTGATGATTTCATGTGACCTATGTAATAAAACATTCATTTCCTTCACTGATATTTATAACAGCAAAATTTCTGCTAGACAGCCCCTTTCTCCTCCCACCACTGCATTTGTCCTTCATAGGCATGCTCTCACAAGCTGCTGGAAGAGTTTCACCACTCCTGGATCAATGTGTGCTGGGCTCAGGTGATGCCTGGTGCCAACCCTTTGTGCCCCAGCCCATGTAGAAGAACTGGACAGCAGCTGCCACGTGAAGCTGAGCCATGTTCTAAGCAACTCCCTCACTACATTCCCATGGACCCCTGTGCCCACTGCCACCAGTTTTAAGTGTACCCTTACCTCCACAAAAGCACCAGCAGCAAAATTGCCAACCCATTATCTTCTCTATCATCAAGATGTATGACACATCTGCCCAGAATCAATGAACTTCTAACAAAGCTGCTGCACAGCCCACTGAGAAGTAACGTACAAGCCTCAGTGTGCACTGGGGGTCAGACAGTCCAGAAGAGTTCAGGTGGGGGTATGTTCATACCTTTCATGCCAACATAAAGAAGTTAGTAGAAGGGTCACTGGGATTTTTAAGAAGTCAATAAATGAATTCTGTATCTATTTTAGAAACACCTTCTCAGCAGGCTTATGAGAACTGAGAAATGCTTTAAGAAGTTTCAGGAATAAAAATATAAAAAAACAAGCTCTGAAGTTACCAAAAACAGCTGTCACACCCTAGGAAACAGTAGCAGAGAATAGCTGGAGAGCACCAGAGTCATCCTGGCTGGGCCTTGAGAATGGCTTTCAAAAAGGAGCCACCACCAACCTGTCAAGGTAGCAGCTATAACATCAATCATAAGATTATATGTTACAAAAACTCCTGGGAATAAACCTCTAGGAGTAAGCACAGTACATTTCTACCAAATAGAAGCTTTTACTAACAAAAGTCGCCAATGCCTTCAGTCACTGACTTGAACATCAGAAGCAGAAAACAGAATCTTAAGGATCTACCATAATTGCACACAGGATTGTTTTGAGAACAAGTTGCTGTACAATTGCAGTAATAGCTCAAGGTTTGGAAATGAAATTTAACAGATAATTCTTTCATCTATTTTTCTTTAAGTATAAGTTAGCTGTAAGAAAGTTTTATTTGTATAATTTCAAGCTTAAAGAACTGTTATCTACTGGATGTGTTGCTCACTGCATTACTGAAAAGCCAGGGTTAGAAATAAAGGTCTGTATTTTCTATCCTGCCATCTGCTCCCTCACCCCTTTCTTACTCCCTACACCTGAAAGATGCCCCATCTGCTCCCACCTATTTTACATGATAGTTGAAAAGAGAAATCTGCCAGAGAACACTGTTCCGGAGTTGCATGAATCAGCTACTCAGAGGCAACTAACTCCCTACTATGGGGGTGGGAAACCTTGAGGTCATATGCACATAGTGGGTAATGACAGTGGAGAGCTGCAGCCCATTAAAAGTGCATTCACATCTATTGACCTTCCCTGGAAACTCAAACAAGTAAAATGAGTGGTAGCAATTCATGAAACTTCATCAGTCCCATGAGGATGTTATAAGCATCCTCTTCCCTTCATGAATCCCTAGTGTTCAATTTGCTTCCAGTTTTCTTGCCCAGACAAAATACTGAAAAAACAGAAAACTTGAGTCTAAAAATAACTGTTTCCCAGTCCCCTTAATTCCACTAAGCAATCTCTCTTCCTTATGCAGTGTAGCATGACTAAAGTAAATGCACTCAAGTGTTCATGGATAAACCAAACAAGAAACCTGGTTTAATCCTAAATCAGACTTAATTTAAATGTAACATAGCTACAATGTATAACTTCCCCCATGCTCAGCTCTTAAAATCAGAAATGACCACAAATTTATGCAGAAAGTAATACTTTCCTGAATGCTTTATAAAAGCTAAATATTTTTCTAATAAAAGTGCCAAAAAGTCAAAGCAGATGACTAATATGGAGGAAGACCTTATAACAAAAGTACTGTGTCAGTTTTTCTTGTCACCATTTTCAAAGTATAATTGCAAGCTAAACCATTAGTCATTAGATAGAATTCTCCACCAAAAGCCTGTGTGTGTGCCAGGGCTTCTCCTCTGCCCCCTACCATGCTTTCACTTTGTAAATGTTCTCCCAGGAAACCTTGTGGTAACAGAAGATCGACAGAAAGCCCGTATTTGTTCAAAATCAGCTCAAACAGTGATTATAGAGTACTGATCTGCCCACTCTCTTTCTACTAATTCTTCCATTTCCAGCAACCAGACTCCTGCATGATGCCTTCAGGGAAGAGCTCCAGACTGCACCAGTCACTCTGTTTGCATCTAGAGCACTGATGAAGCCAAGACTTACCTCTTCTGAACATATCACTCCTCTGCACTATTCTGATACAGAAATAATCTGGACTAAATGTTCCCTCTGCAACAAAAAAAATGCTACATAGGCTTCTTCAAGTTAAACAGCAAATTCAATGGTAAATAAAGTATCATATTTCTAAAATTATTCATGCAGTAAAATACAGAAACAGTCATAAAAGTAGGCATGAAGCACAAGCCTCTTGACATTCCAGGACAAATGCACATTTCCAAGCCTTGTTGCCTAATGAACTTTTCCTGTATTGCCTGAGGAACTCTGAATATTCTTTTGTCCATTCTGAAATGCTGAGGAGTGACTCTGTAGGGAGGTGGCTTATAAACAGGCTTCTGTGGCACTCTCCATGCAAGTGGGATATCTCAATTTCAACCTGTGCTATACATAAGAGAATTAAACCTCAGTTTCCAGACACTTACTCTAGCTTGAAAAATGAAATTGGAAAACTGGGAGATTAACAGCAGCATAGAAGAAGCAAAAGTGGCCTTGGGAACAAGGAGGTCTACAAAGGGGAGCCATTATGCAGAAGAAAACATGCAGTCACAGGAGAGGCCACAGCTGGCTTGTATTTTTGAGAAACAGGTGGTCTTCTGCATTATTTACACATACATCACCTCCCTTAGCTGGTAATATTGTTTCTGTGGCCGTAAAATGCCTTAGTGTGGATTTTCAAGGACTCTCAGTACACCCCTGATTAGGGAGAGACACACGAGGCAGCAGATAGGCCAGGACAACACAGCATCCCAACAACACAGGCACCTGAGCCACTGTCCTCGAAGCTGCAGTGGCACCTGAGAGCCCATGCCACTGTCTGGTGAGGTGACCATGCCCAAGGACTAACACTGAGACCAAAACCTCCACGTACTCAGTCACTTGTTACCAATTCCTGATCTAATAATCCTCACCTCCCCTCTCTCATTCTGCTTTTGCAATTGCATCTACAGAGGATGCTGGCCCTCTGCTAAAGCTGCTAGAAATCAAAATCTTAAGTCCTGAAGCTGCTTGGATAGAATATCATAGCAACTACAATCCTGGATGTCCTTCCACTAACTTTAGCTGGCTCTCCAACACACTAACTCCCTTCATGCTACTAGGCAGGAAACATCTGTTTCTCTTTGCTCAACTAAGTTTTCCTTATAAAGTGGTCCTGAATGTGCAATTCTGGGTCAGTTTGGACATATACTAGCAGATGAGATATTTTTACTGTTTTATATAAGTTGGAAGTGAATTATACTGGAATAGCTTCAGGAGGTCCACCTAGAAGTGGTAGAACACACATGGAAGTAATTTATTTCAAAAATAGGAGAATCTGAGTATATTTGAACAGTTCATAGTTTTTGGTTTTTTTTGAAGGGCCTTTTTCTGCACTATTCCCAAGTAGGCATTTACCTAAGAATTACTTACTAGACAGATTCACACTGTGCTTGAGAGTACATCTGCTCATGTTTTGATACTGGAGATTAATTCCCTTTTCTCCCCAGTGGTGAATATGTATATGTCTGGAGAAACAAAGCCTTTTACTTCAAGCAGGATGATTCACACAGATGCATGGACAGTAAGTGAAAAGTTGCACTAGATATTCCTAGGAATCTACTTTACTCTGCACTTACAGGTAAGACTAACATATAGTCACTACTTTTCACAGTATTGACACTCATTGGGTAAAATTTCAAACAGTGTAAAACAGGACTGTTAATGCACAATTTGAAAAGTAACTTTTAAGACTTCAAACTAGCTGGAGTCTTTAAAAATAATCAAGTAGAAGGGAAACCTGAGCACTAAATTATGCTATGACCTACTTACATATATATGTGTATATATATAT
>NW_008684348.1:21753-32959 GCF_000695815.1 Acanthisitta chloris | reverse complement strand
AGGGCCGGAGTGTGGCGGAGTCAAGCGAGGCGCAGGGACTCGGGGCCGCCTGACCCTTACACAGGGGGAGTGAGCCTTGAGCAGCGCTGGCCTGAGGCACGGAGCGGTGGAGATTACGGTCGTTCCCTGCAAGAGGCTGTGCTGGCACTATCCAGCGTGTATGGAACAGGACACAGTGGTTTCCGTAGCTGTTGTGAGAAAGGTGTGAAGAAATTGCCTGAATTGAACGCCCTTAAGCCACCAGGGATGGTGATCCCAAGCCATTGCTGCTCCCAGTCTGTACTCTGGGACCTGCACTCGTTTTTACCTTCATTACTGGGAATAGGGAGCAGAGCAGCCACGAAATCTATGGGATAGTTGGAGGAGAAGACAAAAGATGCAGTAAGTAAGCTTACTTTGTGGCCAGAGGAAGTTTTGGGCCAGTTTGAAGTCTAAGGGACAAACTTTGCTTTTAAAATCTTTTAAACCACCACTGATGGTGGCTTAGGCTGCTTGAAAAGGCTTTTTATTTTCAAATGGTTGCACAGGTGCAGCTTTTTAAGGATGGCTTAGATAGGTACTTTTTGGAGCAGTGACAAATCAGAGACACTGAGCAGTATCCCTAAATCCCCTTTACCCCCTGTATCCCCAAATCTTTGTCCCAGAGCTGCAAGACACCATCTTTGTGCATTCCAGGTCAGGGAAAGTCCCCAGGGGAATATGACACTTATATTTTAAGAGCCTTATCCCATGGCCTTTGGGGTTAGGTGGTGTAACACATCCATCACCTTCACAGCATGAGGCTGTGTTGATCTCAGAAGTGCTTACAGGGTTCCCTCTATGCAGCTGGTGGTTCCAGGGACTCAGCAGCAGAAGCCAGAGCCAAAAAACAAAAGGCCCAAGAGCTTTTCATAGGAGCTGAAACTGAACTCTCACAAAACAGTGGTTCTGCACTTGTGGCACAACTTGTTTTCATCATTAAGTGCAAAGATTGGAGGGTCTCTCAAGGTCTCTTCTAGCCTAATATGGAATCACAGAATCATAGAATATTAGGGGTTGCAATGGATCTTACAGATCATCAGGTTGCCCATGGAGGTAGTAAGTGCCCCAACCCTGGCAGTGTTCAAAGCCAGATTGGATGAAGCCTTGAACAAACTGGTCTGGTGGGAGGTGTCCCTGCCCAGGGCAGGGGGTTGGGCCTGGATAATCTCTAAGGTCCATTCTAACTCCTAAAATTCTATGATTCTTTGATGTGTAGAATACAGGGTTTTTTTTGCCTTAATCATCCTCTGATTTTAAGGTGAGCAACACCTGGTGAATAGGAGCATGAAGGAACTGAAGCTGATCACTTTTTCAGATATTTATTTTATATATAATTCATACATAGAAGTAAAAACTACAAAGTGGTTTTTTTAGTTTTATATGTATAGTTCATTTTATAGTTTATTTCATAATTCCATTTTCCATGGAACTTGAGAAGGGGGTTGGAAGGAAAGGGATGATACCCACTACTGATGCTTTGTGCTGTGTTATGATGTGGTTTTGTAGACAGAATGTTTAATCTTTGCATGTGTGTTTACTCACTTGTGTCACTGTTACTGCAGAGGTCTTTGCTTACCCAGTTACTTGCTGAGTGTTTGTTTCAGGTATTACTTGGGTGTTGGTTTACCGAACAGACAAGTATAAGAGGTTAAAGGCTGAAGTGGAAAAGCAGAGCAAGAAATGTAAGTACTCATCAGACATTAGAGAATGTGTCCTGCTGCTCCTGTTACATCCTGCTCTGGCAAGTGTCAAATTGAGTAATGTCTGTGCTCTGAGAAACTCCTGCAGAGGGTGAGAACTTTCTTCAGCTTGGATTTTACAGGTGCCATATTGCACAAGTGGCAGAACTCTGCAGTGAGGAGCCTTATTTCTGTGCTTCACTCTTGCCTTTTGCTGGAGGGAGCTCAGCACAAAGACCTGTTCCTTGTCTGAATTGCCCCTCCTGTTACTGGAGGGCAGGAGGAAGTAAAAGATCAGTCCTGGCAGCTTTTTTTTCTAGACAGGAGTAGCCAATGTTCATATCTATAGACTCATTTAGATGCCTGGAACTAGTTAAAAGATGCAATTTCTGCCTTTCAGTGGCAGTGGAGAATTTGAGGTCTGTAGTAAGAAAGAATTAGGGTTGAATAGTGAATCACCAGGAGAGGAAAGCATTATGTTTGAAGATTAAAAGTCATGATTAATAGTAGGGGATGAGTAAAGACAAAGCCATGATAGAAAGGTATGAGCTATCAGCTGATCTAAAAATAAATTATACTAATGTAAACTGGAGGGAAATAGAACTGGTTAGGAAAAAGGCCCAGGTTCATTCCATAGGGAGGAGATCTGAGAGGCCTGGAAGGGGTTGAACAAAGGATGAGGGAGGAAAGGAAAAGACAGCACACAACAACTGGGGCCAAAACAGAGCTGGTTTTACCTTAAAATACTTCACCATGATGTCAGTGCTCTTCATGAGATGAAAGAACAATATGATCAAATACTGCTCTTACCAGTCCAGCTTATTCCAGCCTTCCCCTGGGCAAAATGAACTGAGAGGAGCTGAGGTGTAGCCATGGTTGTGTCACAGCTCCTACTTGAGGGGCTGTTGTCACCACAGCAGTATCAGATGGGGATGACATCTCTGCCTGCCTCACTTTAATCACGTTTGTCCTATACGTGTAGGATAGAATTAGCCCCAGAAGGAAAAGTGAGGGAAGCAGTTGAAACCCAGCTGAAAATTTAGTGTGTTTGTGCTGTTAAACTCTGAAAGCAGCTAGCAGGGCTTAATCTCTGAGGCTTAATGCTTGCTGTAAGAGTTTAGTGCTGTTTGTCTTTATAGCTCTCCTGGTATCTAAGGCTATAGTCTGTGAAGGGAAAGATATGAGTTTCATGCATCTCGATTAGTTTCTGATGATCTCATTTGATTCCCCACCCCAACAAAGAGAAATAAGTAAAGCTGAATAAAGAGTCACTAAAAATTCAACTTTGCTTTTTTTTTTTTCCTCCCTTCCTCTCCTGTGTTGAAGACAGCTGGCTGACCTGATGGCTTACAACTTGCCAAGTGGACCACTTGAGCCACACCTTTCAACTGTTATCTAACACATCTGAAACAGGAAAAAACACATTTGAGATCTTTAAGCTCTCTCATGGGACTTCTAGTGATCCTTAGGGTTTGCAAAAACAAATGGGCTGAGTAGTGTGCTTGAGCAGACATTGTTCCTCCTTGGTTTCATCTCTTCCTGTCCTCTCGTTCCAATGGAGAGGCACAGCATTGTCTGAGGCTGATGCAGACATTGCAGTAAGTGTCCTGGGCTAAATTTGCAAGGCTGAAGGTGATCCATGGAATTTCTGCTGTGTTGCCACATGTGTTCCCATGGACAGACTTTGGAGACTGCTTGACTGTTATTAGTTCTGCTGGAACTATAAGGGGCTGTAAAGTTTCTGAAGTTGGCATAAGGCTTAGTAGCACTGTCTAGAGTTTAGAGCTGGGGCCCATGGGATTATGTGGAGCAGGATAGGGATGAACTGATCAGGATCCCTCAGCTGTATTTGGTATAAGGAAGGTTACAGGGACACAGAGTTCTGTGAGCACTGGGTGTGTTGTGTCATCTGGCACCTCTCTCCAAGTGTTCCCTCGGGACATGAGCTCCCTTTTTTCCCCTTGTTCTAGCCCGCCCATTGGAGATACACTTGTTCTTTGGAAAAGCAATTGTGTCTCACTGCATTGCCATGGAAGAGAGAATGTTTAGGTAACTTGTCTGGGCTGGTGTGGTTTTCTTAGCAGTTGTGACTGACTCACATGTGACAGGCATTCCAGAAGGCAGCACTACAAATCCTGGTGTGGCTTGGAAGGCTGGATGGCTTTATTTCCTCTGTGCTTTGAAATCAGGGCTGGAAGGTGTTGAGCTGGTACTTCATATGGGAGAAGAGTCCTAATGCTCAGGCCTCTGTGAGCTAACAGTGAGCCAAGTCTGTCTGTTGGTGCAGGAGATATGGTACAAGGAGTGTAAAATGAAAATGGGCTGTTATCTGTTTTTAGACCAAGGTCATGCTTTGTCATCCTTGCTTCTTGCAGTACTCTTGTTACAGGTCTTAAAGTGTCTGTTGACTTCCTTGGAAAGCCCTTTTTGCTGCCACAGGAGAACATTTGTAGATGAGCAGCCCATTTGCTGGCTCTGTGTTAGCCTTGTTTGCTGCAGAGGTCATTGGTTGCAGATGCTTGATGAGTGTCTGGTTTAGTAAGTTTGAACTTAGGCTGGTGCTTTAAAATATTGAAAATGCTTCAGTGCTAATTAATTGAAGAATGAAGAGGCTGTGGCTGAGTGCTTGGGCAGTGTTTCCCCTGAGAATTCCTGCCTGTGAAGAAGGGATGTATGAGAACACAGGCTTTCCTGTATTCTGCTTCCCACTGCAGATAATCGTGAGCAGAGCTTGCCACAAAGCTCTTTTCATTACACTTGCTGAATCAAAAGTACTGTCTAGTACTAATGACAAATCAGCAAGGGTCATTTGAGCCAAAATTGTCCCCAGACTGCTCAGTCCACAATGTAATGGGCTCTTGACAGAGTTCAAAGTTAACCCTTTTAATATGTTATTATCTTGTCCAAGGGGTTTGACTCTTTTGCTATCATTTAAAAGTGGTTGTTGCAATCAGCTTTTCGAGTTGGTAACTTAGGTTATTATCTTGTCCAAGGGGTTTGACTTTTTTGCTATCATTTAAAAGTGATTGTTGCAATCAGCTTTTAGAGTTGGTAACTTATCGATACTGAATGTGTTCTTAGCTGCTTTTTGTGCTCCTCTTTCTAAAGGAATATAATGTTTTGTTTGTGTGGAAAAGGAGTGGTGGTATCCCTGTGCAGAACTGATGGAATGTCTTTTCCTTTGGCAGTGGAAAAGAAGAAGGAAACGATAACTGAATCTGCAGGTCGACAGCAGAAAAAGAAGATAGGTAAGACTGGTGCCTCAAGAGTGGGGGAAGTTGAGAAACTTATGGAAGTGGTTATGCTTTCCTTCCCTTCAAAACTGTTTATTTATTTGCCTAATATTCCAAGGCAGGAGATATCCAGGCTCCTGATGGGTTTGATGAAATGCAGGTCAGATCACTGAGAGGAGCAGCACCTCTTGCTCAACTCGTTGCCTTCCCCTCCCACTTGAGTCTTGGTATCCATGGCTGTTACTCCCTTCTGTTGTCAAAGCTCTTTCTGCAAGGCACTGGCAGCTTGCAATAGCCATGTGACTCTGTGATCCTGATTTTTGGATCTTTTGTTTCTCATTTGAGCACTTCAGAGCTGAAGGTGTTTCTGTTAACTCTCACTGTGCTTAGATTTATGTCACATTTGATAAATTAGCTTTGCTCAATTTTAGGCAGTGACTTATTTTCCCTTCTTCGTGGTCTCTCTGGGTAAAGGTAACTCTTTGAGTACTGAGCTAAGCAAGAACAAGGTAAAAATAGATGTTCAATGGATGTGAGCTCTAGAAGGTTCTGTTATCTGCAGGACTCGAAACGTGCAGCAAAGCTCAGTTAAGTTATTACAGAAATCGTGGCAGGAACACTTCTGAGAGCTCCTGGGAGTTGGTTTCCTCATTCCTCTGTAACACCAGGTAGCTGGATTAGTCATTTGATCTGTACAAAGCTTGGGAATTATAAACACATCTTCAAACAGTCCTTCCTAGGTATAAAACCTGTTATCGTTAGATTCCTGAAGGGACAGGAGCCAAAATGTTTCCTCTTGTGCATTTCAGTTCTTAATCTTGAATAATCCCTGTGTGGGATGAGCACTGCTCTGTGGATAAGGCAACTTTGAAAGTGACCATATGTGACAACTGCTCCTAACATTCAGAAGTGTGACAGTGGCTTTTTTTTGCAGGGCACCATCCAAGCTATGTTCCCAGCAGACAGTATTTTACTTGTGCTTGGGCTAAACTAATAAACAGTAGAATCTGAGGAATTCAGATGCTCCACCAGTTTTTTTATGCACTGCAATAATCTTGTTTTGCACATGCAAAACAAAGCACAAAGGGACTAAGATCAGAACTTAGGAAATGACCACTGATTTTGTTTGCTGTGATGCTTTCTGGCCAAGCCTAAGATACCAAGACTGACTTTTTTTTTTATTATTATTTTTATTTTTCCAAGTGCTGCATAACTTCAGTGTCTCATCTGTTTTCAGGCAAAGATGAATTCTTGGTGTTTCAGAAAAATCAGGGCTTAAATGTCAAGCTGGACTTCCAGAAAGTGACTCACAGCTGTTAACTGTTTTCGAAATCTGTGATCTCAGTAATTTACTGGATGTCAAAGCATGCTGCAAGATGTGGCATTGTTGTAACAGCAAATTTGCTTGGGCTGCAGATCCTCTAAAATTCTACCATTTTAGTTAACGCAAGATAAATATTGAGCTGAGGCTTTATGGATAAGTAACAGCTGTGGTACAGACCTGCCTCAGTTGCCATCTGTTCCGTGCACAGAATGAGACAGGAGGTGTGTGGATGATATTACTTGGTTTCATAAGGGATGAATCATGCATATGCACAGGGAGGTAGGGTGAAAGTTGCCTGGGAAGGCTTGATTTGGTGCTTCCTACTTATGAAACTTTATTTTGAAGTGTAAAATGACCCAACTTCAGTCACAGTGTGTCTCAATCACCTTTGGCACTGCTGGAACAGGACACCTTTAGCATCGTGGTGCAGATTCCTGTCATTGCACCTTGAGGAGTTCATTTGTTAGCTTAAACTTTGCTGCTGCTTTCTGCATCCATGGAAGAAAAGACAGTGACATTCCCAGGAACCCACATGAGTGCTGCATGGACAGCAAACCTAAAACAAAAGAAAAAAACCCCAATCCTGGCAAATCTGTCTCCCTGCATCCTCATGATTTGTGTTCTAAAGAGCAGAATAAGAAGATTTTGGACTCCAGGGTGCTGCTTGTTGGCCCAATTCTCTTGCTGTGTGCCTTTACCCAGCAAAGTACTTAACAGACTGTTTGTGTATGACTTGGGCAGGGACATGTAAGGTGGTAGGAGCCCCAGAGCCTGTTTGTTCTGAATTTGTAGCAGTAGGTGAGAGACAGGTCAGGTATATTGGGGGATCTGTATACGTTTTCCTTTGTAACCTTTAGCCTACCTAAAGAGATGGTTAGTTATGGAGCAGAGGGGAAAAAACAAGTATTTGTGCCAAATGTGATTCCTGAAGAGCTGGCCTGAGGTTGCTGAAATGTCCCAGAACAAAAACTCTCCACCTGGGTCAGGAAGCAGGTGTCTGGAAAGTTCCTGCCAGAGGGGATGGTTTGGAGTTAGGAGTGATTGAAAATAGCAAAGAGTGTACTAAAAGAGGAGCACAAGAGATGATAGGGATGTGAAATAAGAAAGGTGACAGGTAGTGAGTGGATAATGCTCAAGGCCAGAGCAGTCCTCCAGTGAGGGGTGTGGGAAATGCCCTCTTGGGTCTCTGAGGATCTTGAATCAGATGTGCAAATCTGATTTAAGGACAGGCTGAATTTCCAAAGCATTTTGTGCAAAGCACAGTAATACACACATTACTGAATTTCTTGTAGGAAGTATCATTCCGCTGTGGAGAAGCTCCTAGGTGTGACAAGGGTCCAGAATTCATTAGTAAGACCAGCAGGATGTTGGCATTACTCAGTGCAGCTCTTGGCTCTGTCTTTGGTTTCAAAGTCCCTTCTGACACCTCCAAAATGAAATCCTTACTTACACAACATATTTACAATGCAGTGCAGCGAGTTGAGACTGCTCTTTTTGGGAGCTGTGATATAGGGGCACTGTCTCTGTTTTCTGGCAGCAGTGTTCATGCCACTGTGTCAGTTGGTTGAGTTAGCAAATCTGACATTGGGTGCATTTCTTTCAAAAGTGCTGAATGTGTGATTCCAGCCGCCTCCTCTTTTTGTGCCTGCCTTGCTGCCTGTTGCTGTGGTGGAGAAACCATTGGCTACGTACAGTTTTTCACTTTCTACTGTCTGGCAGAGGGAGCTGGAGTTGATTTTGGAAGTGGTATTTGTTTGGAGAGCCAAAAAGGTTAAGTCTTCCTGGAAATGAAAACACTCTGGTTTCTAGGTTGACATAACTGATTATGACTGTTGTTTTTGTCTTTCCAGAGAGACAAGAAGAGAAGCTGAAGAATAACAACAGGGACTTGTCAATGGTATGAAAATTAAAGGCCATTCCCAACTGCTGAAGATTTCAGTTAGTTTTCCAGCAGAAAGACTTTGTTCAGTTGGCAGACATAGCTGCTTTTCCTCCTGAAAGGTCCTTCTGGATTTTCTGTAATAGCTACAGATTTTAGTGTGAGCTGCAGAGTTCTCCAGCAGTTAGTGCCTCATCTCCTGCCAAACCTTCGCTATTTTCATCTTTATAGGTCTCCAGGATGTTTTCAAAGTAGAATTAATTTGTCTGACTTCTTGTAACTTCAGTAATTGTAATGATCCCCTGCTGATTGGTTGTTAGGCTTAAGTAAAAAAAACCCCAACCTGTGGAAGGTAACAGGACAATTCTTGAGCAGTTCTTGGTTTTGTCCCCCAAAGCAACTGTTCACATCAGTGTCCCACTCTGTGGCTGTCTGTGGACCCAGCTGTTGACCAAACTTCTCTTTGGGAGTTCTCAGTCACTTTTGCCATCCCTCTGCCTTCTGGGTCATCTTTTTACCTTGTAGATTTGAGTGATCTGTACAAAGCCTGTTTGTAAGGATGTGAGCTCATAACACCTCTGTGTAAGCCTCTTGTTTTGGTTATCTCTGACCTTTCTGCTTGCAGGTTCGGATGAAATCCATGTTTGCCATTGGCTTCTGCTTCACTGCCTTGATGGGAATGTTTAACTCCATGTAAGTATCAGCTTCCTGAGCTTTTTTTCATAAATTCTCATGGTGAATGTTTCCTCCACCTTCCCTTTATCACCTGACGTGTTAGAGTGGCAGGGTCCAGCCAAGAACCATAAGTAATCTGTATAAAATGAGTCAATATTTCATATGAAGACGTGGTTGTTTGGTCACCACAAACTTGCTCTGATCTAGAGGGAACACTGGGTACTGAACACAATTAAATTGAACAGATTTCATGCTGTCTAGACAGATCTCTAATGTCCTTTCTGTGTGGGAGCATCTTGATTAGGGCAAGTTTGGTAGATGTCAGGCAAACAGCTACCAAAGAATGCCCTTGCAGGCAAACTGGGTCAGCTCCCTTGCCCTTAGAAATGAGCTGTGTTTGCAGAGTTTGTTGTGATCAGAGTCCAGATATTAACAGGTCCAGGCATGGGCTTCAATCTTCCTTTGCTTTAAAAGTGGCCTGGGATAGGTCGAGTTTTAAAATAACAAAGAAAAAAAAACCAAGCTGGTTTACATGGTTATAGACAGTTTTGTTTTAGATATGCAAATCTGAAAGGCTGTGCTTGGCTTCTAAAACTTGATTCAGTCTTGAAGTGTGAACTTCTCTCTGGATTTTAAATCTGAAGATGACATGAATAATTAGGGTAACCTTTAGGAGGCTGCTTGGTCTCTGGGCAATATACTTGTCCTACAAACATAAATTTACATTCTTGGGCACTAAAACATTTGCCCTCTGTGCTGGCAGTCCCTAGGGTACAGGCAATTGTTATTTTACTGGAGACCTGTGGGTGGATAAATTGCAAACATGGGGTAATACAATAACAGAAGTGCCACTGTGTGGATTCTTACTCAGACTTCAGCATCTCATCTAGCATTCTCTGGGTGCTGTGAAACTGAGCAGAGCAATACAGCACTGAGTACAGTCTCCAGTCACTGATGTCTCATTTCCCTGCAGCCCTGAGCAGGGCTGGAGGTGCATCATGAGTCACATGCCCAGCAACAAAGTGTCTGAGGGGGGATTTGTGGTGCTGCATTCAAGGCTTTCCAGTGCTTGCCTTGCTCTTTGGGTGCAATATAGACACCACCATGGCCTCTGCCCTTAAAACAGACTGAAAAAACAGGAGTCCTACCCTACTCTGCCCACTTTCCTACAGTGGGAACAGATAGTTCTGAGTATGCTCTGACTAACAAGTGTTACAGGACAGTGACTTTATTAAGAGCTTTAGGAAGGAATTGATTTGGGTTAAATCTTATATGGCTTCCCCTTTCACAGAGATTAATCAAAAAAAAAAAAAAAAGGGAGAAGGAACCAATAGACTTAAACACCAAGTTTACTTGCCTTGTTCCTCTTTTGGAGATTCCTGCCCATAAAGACCAAGCTACTAGATAGAGATTTCATGTGAACCTTTGGGCATATCTTTCCTTTAACTGCCTCTCTCTTTAGAGGGAACATGTACAGCAGGAGTACCCAGAGAGCAATCTGATTGATTGAGCCAAAATAGCTTTCCTGCTAATAGCTGAGGCTATTGAATTAAAATCTAAAGATTTGGCTGTCTGGCCTTTGGGGTGGATAATTAAATCTTTGCTCCTGGTCTCGGTACAGAGCAGACAGTACCTCAATGGACTGCCAGCTTTGGTGGGTGGTACCTGCAGTGTCTGGAGGTGGTTCTCACATACTGTCAGTCTCAAGATGTAGCATAAAAAGCAGCTGCCTGTTGCTCACTTAGGGATTCAGGAGGCTCCTAGGCTCCCTCTGGGAAGCTGCTATTGCCAGGTTATCCATGGAGGCACTGTGGGTGTGGCATGAAAAGGAGGAAAAGGGTGGCTGACACCTGCAATGGCTGTAGCCACTTGTGCTGCTTTTCCTGTTCTTGAATGAGTTCATGGCTCCAGGGGTCAAAAGGAGCAGGAATTGCATGGAAGCAGCATGATGTGCCACCCTTTGGATAAGTGCTATGCACACACTGCTGCTCTGTGCCTGGACACCTCACCTTTGCCAAGTGCCAGCTTAGCCAAAATGGAAATCACTGGGGTGACCTGCTCCTGTTCTCAGAGTGTCAGTAGTAATGGAGCAGCAGGTTAGATCATGATGGAAGGACATGGAAGTGTCAAGAAGGTTGTTTTAAACCCAGAGAGAAGAATGCTGTGCTCGAGGTGATCAGCTGAGTGACTGTTGTGGCTTAAAAGGTGCATTGCAGCAGCAGTGGTGGCCTCCAAGCCACCAGGGATTTCTCCTGGGAGAGGAATTAGCTTCTGCATGTCTCAGTTTTCTCTTGCCAGAAACTTTTTACTGCAATCACTTCTCTGCCTTACTCTAGGAGTTGTGTATTTCAGTACCTCTTCATAGCTGTGAAAACCTGGTGGAATGAAAAGCAGG
>NW_008684348.1:0-21708 GCF_000695815.1 Acanthisitta chloris | reverse complement strand
AATTTTAAGCCACTGGGGGATGTTACAGGGAGATAAACATCCGTTCCTGGCTCTTCTGCCAAACTGCCTGTGAGATGTAAACAAAGTTGGCGTGTGTTTGAGCCGTGGCTGTGTGAATGCATCTCCACAGGAAAGAAGGCTCATTTAGGATCTCTTGAAACAAGAAACACCTGTTCGAAAATCAGCACATGCAGAGAAAATAACATCCAAATATGCACACGCTGATGAGGCATCATACACACTCACTTCAAAAGGCTGGGTCGACTGTCTGGCTTGGGAGAAATCTTTGCAAACTGGCCAGAATTCACACTCTGCCTGATGCCCTGGAATGTGGACCTGGAGGAATTCCAGGAGCAGGACAGGCCGCTCGGAATATGCGGTATCATCCTGGCTCTGCACTGCCTTCATGCTCAGAGCTAGTGCAGGGGACACTGTGGGTATTAAAAGTGTTCTGTTGATGGCATCCTCCTTGTGCTGAGGAGCATAGATGCTCCAGGAAAGGAAAAGGTGTCTTTGATTTATGCTCTGCTTAGAAAATGCTCCTTTGCTTAAAGCAAAGGGTCTGTGTTCTTGCAGTACCTGCAATACAGCAGGGTGATAGTCATCCATCTTTTGCTGAAGTGCTGACTGTGTTCTGGGAAGTGATCTGCTAAATATGACTTTTAAATAAAATGCACCAGAAAACTGCAAACCACCAACCAATATTTTATGAGCCAACAGCTTGTCCAATCGATCACTTAAATCACTGTGACACACTTTGACTGTGGCAAAATTGATTTTGAGGGAATCCTCCGTACCCTGTGGGTGATTGGATGTGGAGGGCTTGGTGAGAGAGGTGTGTTTAGCCTCCTTGGTGTAGTGCATGGAGGGATGGGCTGGAGAAGACAGCAAGGCTTTTTAGCCTTCCATGTGGCCTCATATGCTCTGGTGCCTTGTTAAAGGTGTTTACTTGCTCCTTCTGTATCCAAAGGCTCTTTTACTGTCTCCAGTTGTGATCCAGTGCTCTCTCTTTTCCAGATTTGATGGCCGAGTGGTGGCGAAGCTTCCCTTTATCCCCCTCTCGTACATCCAGGGTCTCTCCCACCGCAACCTGCTGGGTGAGGATTACACCGACTGCTCCTTCATCTTCCTCTACATTCTCTGCACAATGTCCATCAGACAGGTGAGCACATTGCTGTGTGTCTGGAGCAGGGAAAGCACATCTCCAGCTATGAAGAGGAGCCTTTTTCTACTGTCCAGTTTTGCACATGTAATCCTTGGTCTGTTTGTGGTTTCTGTGTTTGCCTTCATTCCCGTGCCTCATATTCAAAGAAATTCTAGGTTGGGAACATTGAAACAGTCACTGCTCTGGACTGGCCTGGAAGACTTGGCTGGAGACTTGCACTAGAGCTCTAGGACAGTTGGCAGAAACAGGTTCCTGACTTGTGTGGTAACTCTGTGGGTTGCCGTATCAAGAGATGTCTCCATCAGAAGCCAATCTAAATTCTGCTTCTTAGTAATTGTAACTTACAATGTTATGTCCATTTTTACAAACAGTAGCATCTTTAGGGGAACCTTCCTTGGTGTCTTGCAGTTCTATAAACATTTCATCCATAAGGTTGCTGGAAAAGTGAGGAAAGAGTTAAACCTGCTCTTTTGGGTTTGTCCTTCCTGTTTTGCTGGCTGCCTGATTTTTTTTTCAGAAGTAACTTATAATGTTATGTCCATTTTTACAAACAGTAGCATCTTTAGGGGAACCTTCCTTGGTGTCTTGCAGTTCTATAAACATTTCATCCATAAGGTTGCTGGAAAAGTGAGGAAAGAGTTAAACCTGCTCTTTTGGGTTTGTCCTTCCTGTTTTGCTGGCTGCCTGATTTTTTTTTTTCAGAGCAGTAAGAACTTTACCTTTGGTGTCAAGTCTCTCCCAGTGTTAGGGACGTGACACAGAGAGGGGGTCGGGTATGATAAGCCAAGAGTAAGCTACACAGAGCTCTCCAGCAAAGCTCATTAGTCTCATCTTTTGGAAGAGGGTGAGGATATCAGTGAGGATAAGGGAAGTGCCTGTTCAGGAAGGCTCATTAAGCAATTTAAACAGCAGAATGGCTGGTGAGGACAAGAGCTTCTAAGTGAACCTTGTTTCCCAAATTTCCCTGGAGAGTTCTGGGGATGAATTAATAGACTGAGTGCTGAAGGAATGCTGGTGCAAGTATCTGCAAATTGCCTGCTCGGCTGCATGTATATTTCCCTTTGCTTTGATTCATTTCCTGAATTCTTGCACCTTTTCTCCTTGACCCACTTGTTGCCTTTCCTTAGGGGATGCCAAGGGACATAGAAAGACTTATAGCAGGTCAGCAAAGGGAAGTGAGATGTTAATGCCAGCTGCTGTCAGAAGTTGGGATGAGCTTCATGGAGCAACTCTATAGTCTCCTTCAGTCACAAAGTGCATAGCAGTGAATGGAATTCTCTGTAGCCCTTTGTGTTGGGTGCTTGTGCTGAAACAGATCTGTATCTGGTCCTCTGCAAAAGCAGATAATGAATTGTAGAATAATTTATGTTGCAAGGATCACCTGGAGGTCCTCTGGCCCACCCCTCCCTCCAGGCAGGCCCAGCTTCAGAGTACCAAGTGCCAGGGGCTTCCTCACTCTGCTGCAGCACAAACTTTCTTTCACTTCCCAGTAACTGGAAAAAAAATGTCTCATTTGAAAGCAGTGAGGCATTTTAGCTCTTAGGATCATCTGCTAGAATTCCTGGGATGCTGTGGTCTGATTCCTTCTCTGGTGCTGCTCCATGTTACCTGTTAATGGAATGTCCTTTCTTTCCAACCTTGTAGATTATTATATGAAACTAAATAGCACTGCCAGCAAGATTTTTCTGCACGCATCAGGTTGATTGGGGAACTCCCTTGCTGAAAAATCCCCCATGGATTTTTCTTTTTGCCCAAAAATATAATTCCTGTGGGTAGTTCTAGTCCTGGGTATTCCCTGATACTACATATGGAGAAATCAGTGGACTGTATGAACTGGGTGGTGGTCCAGTCTGGTTCTGGGCAGAAATGCTGAGCTGTTTGCAGTGGGGTTGGGCTTCCAAGAGAAATTCTGGGGGGGGAAAAAAATTGCCTTTGTGCTTGAGAGTTCATGCTGATGGCCCTGTGGAGGAGGGAAGTTACTTTACTGCGAGGGAGAAGAGTGTGTGTGCCCTGAAGTGTTAGACTGCAGCCTGCATAGTGCTGCCTTATCTATGTGATCGTGGTTAATGATTCCTGCAGTTCTCCAGCTGTCAGGCAGCTCCGTTTCTTCCTCCTTGCTACCTGGAGGGAAGGGCAGGGGCACTTTAGTCTGTGCAAGAGGTAGGAACCGAAGCTGTGATTGCTGTCATCCTGCTCTTGGCTTTATTGCTGTTTGAAAGAACCTAGCACTGGGAAGAGAACTTTGAAGCGCTGTGAGAGGCCAGGGGAGAGGGCAGGAAAGTAATTAAGGGTTTAAAATGGTGCCAAAGACTTGCACTTAGTGCTTGCAGTGACCTTGGAGGTGAAAGCTTTGTGATCCTTTATATTTCACTGTGTACAGAAGGGGAAATCTTGCCAGGCTGGCTTCAAAACAGCTGTTAGCCCAGGGGAGGAGAACTGGCATGGGAGTTTGTGTCTGGCTTGATGCTGCTGACACAGGAGGAGGAGTGGAGGCAGACCAAAAATCAGGGAACAGGCTGTGAACAAACTAAGGAGACCATGCATCCCTCAGCCTCCCCTTAGATCCTGGAGCTGCCTGCAAACGGAAGAGACATTCCTGTGGAGCGCAGAGGAACTCTTGAATGTGTGTGAAAAACCTGTGACCTGGTGGGAAGTGCAGGGGAGTACATGAGGGTGTGAGACTTAATTGGATGGTGATTAAACTGACATTAATGGGGCAGGCAGGAGCAGCATCAGGCAGTCTCTTCATGGGGCCCTCAGGCATGTGGGGGTGATAAACTCTTCAAACACTGACTGGGAGGCTTTTGCTGCCTGTGACCTGGCCAGCATCTCCCAAAATAGTCACCTCGCAGTGAGTAACTTCCTTTGCGCTGTTCCCAGCTCTCCCTGGCACGTAAATCCTGTCCCCTAGTTCCTCCTGCCTTCCTGTTTGGAGAGAGGAGGGTTGCTGGGAGAGGCCTTCCAAGGGTCCTTGAGCTGTTGGGTTTCAGCTGGGAAAGTCTGCTGCTGGGCTGGGCGGGAGGCATAATGTCAGGGTTACATCCTTTGTCCCTGCTCCTGGTTCTGAGCTCCCAGCCTTCACCTGTGCTCTTTGGGAAGAGGGATATGCTGCTGTTCCTCGGGCGTTTGCTGCTCTTCACTTCCTTTTCACACGTGCCTGAACTGCAGATTAGGCTGCTTCTCACTGAAGTGTGTTCCCAGTGGGAATGGGAGCCAGCAATTAGACCTGCTGCCAGGAGTGCACTTTCCCACAGAGACTGGTCTTAGGGCAGGGGCCACTTGCTGCCTTGTCTGAGGCCCTGTCTGGGTTTGAAGACAAAAGCAGAAGCAGCTCCTGTGCTTCCTGCAGTCATTTGAGGAAAGATCAGAATCCCTCAGCTGAGCTCTTTGGATCCTTACATCTTACAGTCTTCCCTCCCTGCTCCTGAAGGTGATGGCTGTGTTTGTGTTGGAAGTAGACTCTGCAAACTTCCTTGTGCAATGTGGCCCACAGGAGACAGGACAAGGATTCTGCTGGACCTTGCCCCATCCCTGGTATTTCCAGCAGTGTCAGGATTGCTGTCCAGCAAAACTTGCTTTGGAGCTAGTGCATAATGCCAGTTCCCTTCCACAGCACAGAGGGGCCTACATGGAAGGATAATGCTGGAGAGTGATGTAGTTTGGAATTCACATAGAGATACTCTATCATCTCCCTTCCTCTTGGAACTGTTCAAGTAGATGGAGTAAGTTGTAGCACCACAGTTCTCCTCCCGATGCTTGCAGGAACAGGGAGAATGCAGTGCATGCTTCCTTGGTTCCATGGATGTTCTGCTAGGATCTCTGCTCCATGAAGCTGGTAGAATCCTGGTCCTGCCTGCTGCTGGCTCTGGGGCACCCTCTGGTGTTGCTGGATCTGTCCCTTGGCCGCTCTTGTTTCCTCCTTTTCTGCCCATGCGTTGACTAAGGAAGCTCTGAGAAGAGTAACCACACGAAGGAGTTAAATGCTCTCATATCTATTCAGTTGCTGAATGCCAGCCAGTGGTTGTTTTCTGTATGCCATTGACTAAACCTGATGTTATTCCTTCTCAAGGGTTTCCCTCCTTTACTGTCATGTTTGTGCGTGGGCTGAAACCTTCCTTTCCATAGCCTCCACCTGGAATGATTCCTGATTGGTTTTATTTAAATTTAGCTACTGTGGAATTACAAAACTATCTGCCTTTTTTTTTTTTTTAGTTTATTCTGCTTCCATGATAAAAAAGTTCAAGAGCTCTATGACCTCGCTGTCTGGTCTGTCCTGACAGTTATTTTGGAGAGGACACTCAGGTTTGAAGAGAATCCTCCTTCCTCCTTTTGTTGTCTCAATGACCAGGACTCAGCTGGTGACACGAGGAGGACACAGTTGTTTGCTCCTTTTTCTTGCATCACATGTCCCTGTTTTGCCAGCATTGCAGGAGCAGCATCTTGAGCTGGAGTTCCTTACAGTGAAGGATGAAACCCAAAGAACTGGTGGCTTTCTAGTCACACTTGTGAAATTTAAAAGAAATTTCACAAAAATCAAGAAAAACATGGAATTTAAATATTCTGATGTGAGTTTTCAGCTTATGCCTGGCTCTGCTAATTAATTCTTTCCCTGTTTGTTGTTTTCCACTGAAACACCCTGCTGGGATGCAGATGAGGTCATCTCAATAGTCAGGTTTTGGGGTTTGCTGCATATGTCCTGTTGTCCTGCATGTCTCCACCACTCCATTGTTCTGTCTGCAGCACTAGCATTCATGCTAATTCTGTGCCTAAGCTCCTGACTTGGACTTGGCACACACTCTGGTTGCCATGCTGCTGACCCAAATTCCGGCTGCATTAGGAGAGAGCCTTCCTTGCCAGCTTGCAGACCCTCTGGCTCCGAGGGACACCATCAACAGTGCTTTCTGGAACTTGGGAAAACCGAGGGCTGTGTGGTTCTGCCCCTGAGCAGGTGTTGGGAACCTACTCCTGAGTATGTATTGCAGTCAAATAGCAGAGTATTGTAGGTTGATTTTAGGCCAACTCATGTGCAAAGACATTAACAAGGTACCTGCCATCTGACTGTGGGCTGTGGAGCTGGAAAAGAACCCCCACCAAAGTATGGATTTGATGGTCAGAGGCTTTTGTTGAGGTGGGGCAGAGTGCCCCAGCTCTTGACTGTAGCTGTTGTTGAGGTGGGGCAGAGTGCCCCAGCTCTGACTGTAGCTGTTGTCTGGCTCTGTTGTAGGTGGTTGTCTGGCTCTGTGCTAAGCTGGTTTGAACGTATAGGCATAGAGGTCCAATATATAGGAGCCAGATGGGTAAGACTATGTGGGTGAGAAGATGAATTTGTTGAAACTAGTGGGGAGGTTCTACTTGTACTACTGGAGAAGGTCCAGCAGAGGCCACAAAGATGATGAGGGACCTGGAGCATCTCTTGAGAAGAGAGTCTGTGGAGCCTGTTTAGTCTAGAGAAGAGAAGACTCAGATGGGATCTCAGTGCATATAAATATCTCCAAGGGGTGTCAGGACGGTGCCAAACTTTTTTCAGTGATGCTCAGTGACAGAACAAGGAACAATGGCCATGAACTAAACCACAAGAAGTTCCACCTCAACATGAGGAAGAACTTCTTTACATTGAGGGTGGCAAAGCACTGGAACAGGCTGCCCAGGAAGGGAATGGATTTTCCCTCTCTGGAGACATTCAAAACACACCTGCACATGTGCCTGTGTTACCTTCTCTAGGTGACTCTGCCTTGGCCAGGGGTTTGGACTAGATAGTCTCGGGAGGTCCATTCCAGCCCTAACTATTCTGTGATTCTGTAAGTAGAGTTGGGATTTCTTCCTCTTTGTCTCCCTTGTCAGGGTCTGACACTATCCTGCTCTTTGTTCCTGTTTTTGCAGAACATCCAAAAGATGCTTGGACTTGCACCTTCCCGAGCTGCCACCAAGCAGGCAGGAGGCTTCCTTGGCCCCCCCCCTCAGGCAGGGAAGTTCTCCTAAAGCACAGCCTTCAGGGAAGGCCTGACCAGTGCACAAGACTGCCTTTAGGAGCCAGCAAGACAGGATTCTTCACCAGGATTCACCTATCCAAAACCAGCCTAGGAAAACATCATCCATTCGGAGTATTCTGCTAGCAGTCGTTCGCTCATCAAACCAAGAAACTTCTCTCAGAAGATAACCCGACCTTTTGTTTCTGAGAAATAAACGGCATGGGCATGTTAATTGATTTATTAATTAGTGTCTTAATTGGGTGGTGGAATCCTCCGAGCCGACAGGGGGACCCGGAGCGCCGCGCAGAGCCGCAGCTCCCTCCCCACGCGGGTGGGCACGCGGGGGGGGAAGGCGGTGCCTCCCGCAGTGTCCATTCGCGGGAATCCTGCCCGATGCTGGCACTGACTCGGCTCCCGACCCTCCTCCTTCCCCGGCTCTGCGCAGTCGCTCCCAGCGTCGCCATGAGCAGCGCCACGGGCACCGTCACCATCCAACAGCCCCTCAACTACCGCGCGGGCGGCCGCGTACAGCCCGCGGATGGAGGACAGGTGGAGGAGGTGTATGAACCGGCCACAGGTACTGCCGGCTGCGGGGGACCCTGCGGGGGGCTGTGCACGGCACAGCCTCCGTGGTGCGAGGGGTGGGTGCCCTCGGCTTCCCCAGCTCTCCCGGGTGCCACTTGTACAGGTGTCCTGCCCACCTGGGTATCACCTGTGCAGGTGTCCTGCACACCTGGGTACCACCTGTGCAGATATCCTACACATCTGGGTACCACCTGTGCAGGTGTCCTGAGCTTGCTTTGGTGGCTGCATCCTGCCTCCAGTGTTTGCCCATTGTCAGGCTTTGCAGCAGAAAGCAGCTCTGACTCGAAAAAAAACAGCATCCGATCTTGGCAAAAAATCCATGACTTAAATATCTCTAAAACGATTCCGTTCTTAGTACGTAGGGCTCATTAGAATCACTTTGAGTGTTTAACCATGCTGAGGAATGCGTAGCAAAGTCCCGGAGAGGGTGGTAAAGGTGGACCAAACTCCACAGGGAAACTGAGGAATTTTGTACCAACTGGAGCTAATTAGTAACTACAACACAACTGTGGAGAATGGCAGCTCTTTCAATTAGGAGTGGCTGAATTGTAGCACCTCTTGTCTAACAAATTCCAAATCCATGGGTTTCTCTGGTAACCACGGGGTGTAGTTCACTACCTGGTATAGGTGACTAGGCTGAAGTATGTGGGGGTTGGTGCAAGATCAACCACATCCTGAGCCCCTTTCCTGCAGTTTCCATCTTATTTATTCCCTGTTTAAAATGTGCCCAGGTCGTGTGCTATGCAAGCTGCCCTGCTCTGGGGAGAAGGAGGTTGACCTGGCTGTGCAGAGTGCTAAGGCTGCCTTTAAGATCTGGAGCCAGATGTCTGGCATGGAGCGATGCAGGGTGATGCTGGAGGCCGCCAGGATCATTCGGGTACGTCTGGGGGCACCCCACTGCTTTTGGACAGGGCTGGTTCTGCCTCTGAGCTTCTTTGTGGGCTATTGTGGCTTTTGGGGACTTCCAGCAGGACTTGCAGAGCTCCAGGAGGAGTGCAGGGGTTAAAACCCTCCTTTGGCCAGAAGAGACAGGAGGCTGCCTTGGACAGGGCTTCACTCTTGTTACTGGATTAGTGCCAGTGTGTGCAGCTCCTGTCTTATCACTGAGCTCAAGGCCTTTGCTCCTTAATTCTGTTACAAGACATAAAACTGAAGCCACCCAGTTGACATCTTGCAGAGCTTGTGCTTTTAATAATTCCAAAGATTAAGCTTGACTGGACATGGTTTCAAAGCTCCAGTTGCATAACTCGCATTGTTGAACATTTGGCTTGCTGGAGCTGCTGTCACATGAGTGGACTGTGTCTTGGCAATAAGAGAAAGCAGGAATACTGGTTTTGATCTGGCAGATAATACACATGGGAGAGGAAGTACATGAGCTAGCCTCACAAGCTCCTGTGTGAGATAACATGTTGGTAGGCATCAGAGTTATTCTCCACAAAGGCACAGATCTGTAAGAACCCAGACTTGTTTTTTCACCATGTTTGTATGTGATGAGAAATTTGTTTTCTTTCTGCCACGTTTCTGCTCCTGCCAGACTTCCACAGCAGGATAATATTCCTGCCTGGCAGCTGGTCTGTTCCTAGCTGTATTGCTTTGTCCATCCCTCCTCTGGTTCCATCCTGAACTTGCTGTTTGCTCTTCCCAGTTTAGGTCTATGAATTCTAATCATTGTTTGCCAGTGGCTTCTAAGTTCATGTTTGTTCATCTTTTAGATAAACAAGGATGTTAAGCAAGACTGGACTCTCAGTGATTCTCAGCAGCTTTCTGTTTGGCATTGCCCTGCACTCACCAGTGGGAAATTGTTAAATACCAACTGGGGATGTTTGGAGATAAGAGTTTCTTGTGTCAGAGTCTTGTTTGTGTTTGATAGTCTTTGTATGCTTGGGAAGCAGCAACGTCCTTGTAGAGTTCTGCTATGGCCTTCTTTAACATGTTATCTCTTTCCTGTGCCTCTCACAGGAGCAGAGAGATGAAATTGCCACCATGGAAACCATCAACAATGGGAAATCCATCTTTGAAGCCAGAGTGGACATTGATGTCTCTTGGCAGTGCCTGGAGTATTACGCAGGGCTGGCAGGATCTCTAGCTGGTGAGGACGTTACTGGAGTTTGCTCTTTGCTCTCATGTCCTGCATTCCCTGGCAACTCCCATGGCACAAGACCATCTTTGCTGCTGATTTGTCTAAGAGATGGACTATTCGTTTTTTCTGAGAATCCTTCCAGGATCTTCAGAGATCTCTGCCTAATGCTGCCAAGCTCTGTGGGCACTCACACACCTTCTGTGAGCTTGCTGGGCTCAAAGCTGTGTGTGTCTGTTCCCAGGCAAACCAGATCTGCCCCTGGGGCTCTCACATGACAGGAGGGGGCTTTGCTCTTTTCTACCTTCTGGGTGTTTCTTTGCAGGTGAACACATCCAGCTTCCTGGGGGATCCTTTGGGTACACTCGGAGAGAGCCCCTCGGAGTGTGTGTTGGGATTGGAGCCTGGAATTACCCTTTCCAGATTGCCTGCTGGAAGTCTGGCCCGGCCTTGGCTTGCGGTAATGGAGACTTTCTGCCCACACAAGCTTCTCTTTGAAGCCAAATGATCCTGTGGGGGAGAGTGATTTGGGGGATAAAATCTAGGATTACTTTGAAGAAGGTGTGGAAGGATTAGCAGAACCTTCAGGCTGCAACTCCGGCAGGAAGGGGAAGGAAATGGAAGCAGGAACACAGTCAGATGTCAAGAGGAACAACGCTGATAGCTTGGCTTTGCTCCAGACCAGGAACATCTCTGGAAATGTCTGCAGGGCAGGGCCAGCAGCCCCATCTCCCCAGTCTTTCCCAGCAGGAACCATACCCTTTCCCTGGTTGCAGTGATCAGCTGAAAGGGTTTCCTCCTCTCTTGGGGGAAACTCCTGGCATCTGTCGAGACACTGTGTGGGGTGGGAATTTTTTGTGGTTTTCCCTGAAGCAGTTTGGGTGCTAACCCCACCTTGTCTCTGTCTGGGTTCCCTTAGGCAACGCAATGGTCTTCAAGCCTTCTCCCTTCACCCCTATTTCTGTGGTGAGGTTGGCAGAGATCTTCACAGAGGCTGGTGCGCCCAAGGGACTCTTCAACGTGGTGCAGGGTGGGGCAGCCACAGGCCAGTTCCTCTGTCACCACCCAGATGTGGCCAAAATCTCCTTCACTGGCAGTGTGCCAACTGGCATGAAGGTAAAGCCACCTTCTCACTCAAGGACACAGGGGGTCTGTGGTGACAACCTGCCTGGTGTGTTGTGGGTGGTGATACCTCCTTAAGTTTTGCTGCATGAGGCATGTAAAGATAGGGTGTGAATTGCTGTTTGGGGCCTGAGCAAGGAGCTTGCATGGATAGAGTCAAGGTGGGGATCCAGTTAGCCTGCAGTGTATGGGCTTGAGAGAGGAACCCCTTGGTCATCTTCACTTGTTCAGCCTCTGGTTGCAGTGAAGTCTCTGAGCTGCTTAAATAAGTATGTGTCAATGTGGGGAGGAGGGTACATAAAACAGCAGCACTGGGAAAATGTGTGAGCATTTGCTTTAACTGCACACAACCTGCCGTTTTAAGCAAGAGGTTAGTTTTTGTGAATGTCTCACCTGCAATTTATTAATCAACAATTGAAAGTCCCTAGAAAGATGTGCAGAAATAAATTCTGATTTGAAAGAGGGCAAATGTTACCCCCTGAATGCTCCCTGCACGTGTGTACCTGTGAGGTGCAGTGACAAATGCAGCTACAGTTGTCCTCAGCTCACACTGAGTGTGAGACTTCCTGCAAATGCCTCCCCGGGTTTTATCTGGTTTATATCTAAAAAAGAGCAAAACTCAAACCCTCTGAGGCTGTCCTCAGCCTGAACTAAGCACATCTAGGAAACCCAGCTCACCCTTCATGCTGCGTCTCTTGTTGGTAAGGGGCCCTGCAGGAACTGTCCCTTTGGGTCTCTCTTACCTCCCCTTGGCCAGTGGGTCACTTGTCTCTTCTGTCCTTGTTTCCCTCAGATCATGGAGATGGCAGCTAAAGGGATCAAGCCAGTCACCCTGGAGCTGGGGGGTAAATCCCCACTTATCATCTTCTCAGACTGTTCCCTGGATAATGCTGTGAATGGAGCCCTCATGGCCAACTTCCTTACACAGGGCGAGGTGAGTGTCCATGGGGCAGGAATGTTTCTTGCCTGTGAGGTGTGGTGATTGGAGAATAGGGCAGTGGATCCAGCTCGTGGCCTCACAGAGTAAGGGATGCCCTGAAACTCCCATCTTGCCATGCATTTCCCTGTGCAGTGTGTGTGATCAGAAGGGATGCCCTTGCAGAAGCCAGGGCAGAGTGTCCCAGCAGAGTGTGCCTCAGCCAATGTCCTGTCCCTCCCAGATGTGGAGCCTCCTGACACCCAGCACCCGGCTCAGCACAGCTGGTCCTGCACCCTGTGCTCCAGTCCAGGAGAAGCTGTGCTGGTGTCCTCTGGAGGGGCAGAAGGTTCCAGTCTGGTGTGCTGAGCCATAGACCTATGGGGCTCTGTCCGTCCCAAATTTGGGATATCCACATGTGCTGCAGGTTTGGTGTAATCCTGCTGGCAAATTTGCTCAGTGGGGTAATTTCTAGGCACTGAGAAGTGAGCTCAAGGTCTCTCCTACTGGTGACCTGATGCGTTTTTGCCACCTGGTGGCATCAGTGCCACAGTGTCCATCAAGGACTGTTCAGTGCAGTCATGGGCCGCAGGGTAATCTCATGTTCCTTGTCCCCATCCACAAGTTAGCTATTGTAGCAGCTATGGAGTGGCTTTTCCAAGAGCCTCTGTAGTAGGATCCAAGCAGGGATGGACTGTGGATTACTGCATTTCCTATTCTGAGCAGCCTGTCCTGTATCCCAGGTGTGCTGCAACGGCACACGGGTGTTTGTGGAGAGGAAGATACTGGATGCCTTCACAAAGGAGGTGGTGAAACGCACCCAGAAAATCAAAATTGGAGATCCACTGCTGGAAGACACACGGATGGGAGCCCTCATCAACCGGCCCCACCTGAATCGTGTCCAGGGCTTCCTCAAGCAGGCAAAGGAACAGGTGAGTGTCATGTTGCCTTGTGTCTGCCCTGAAATGTCTTTCTCTCTTGTGAGGTGGACAGGCTGGCAGCTGCTTTCCTGCCTTGTGCCTTCCCAGTTCAGTTGGTTTTTGTGTTGTGATTGAATTACTCAGTGGGTGTTTTGGGCCACTAAATACATACGTGTCTATGGGATCTGATGAGATGCATCCCAGAGGTCTGAAGGAATTGGCTGATGTAGATGCCAAGCTACTCTCTATGATATTTGAAAAGTCATGGCAGTCAGGTGAAGTCCCAGGTGACTGGAAAAAGGAAAATACGGTCATCTCTCTGGGCTTCCTTTGACACGGTGCCCCACAATATCTTTCTCTGTAAATGAGAGGTATGAATTTGATGGATGGACTGCTAGGTGGATTCCAGTCTGGAGAAGAGAATATTCCAGGGGCACCTGATTGCAGCATTTCAGTACATAGAAGAGGCTTATGAGAAGGATAGGGATAAACTTAAGTAGGGCCTGTTGGAACAAGACAAGGGCCAGTCAGAGCTGCAGCAGCTGAGCAGGAGGCTCCTGGATGTGCCTGCCTACCTTCCTCTTGGCTCTTTTCCAGGGGGCAGAGGTGCTGTGTGGTGGGGACCTGTATGTGCCAGATGACCCCAAGCTGAAGAATGGCTACTACATGCGACCCTGTGTATTAGGTATGATCTCTCCTGTTCATGGTACCATGATTTTCTATGGGGGTGCTGCTGAGTTTCTTCTAGAGAAAACTGTATTCAACATAACTTGGCTCTGTGTATGTCCACAGCACGGACAGGCACTCAGATGGGTGTACAAGAGAGAGCTGAGGCTCCTAAGTAATGTGTTCAGGGAAATCTGTGCTGGTGGAAGGACTGAGAGGAACTGTGCAGTTAGTGCCTTTGCTGCCCTGAGATGCAGGATGGGACTTGCTCCTCTGCTGTGCAGTGCTGAGCACTGTCTCAAAGACTGTGGGTTGCTGAATGCTCAGGCTGTGCTGCTGGCTCTGTCTCCTGAAACACATGCTCTCTGCCATGCGCCCAGGGAACTGCAAAGATGACATGACATGTGTGAAGGAAGAGATCTTTGGGCCTGTTATGTCCATCCTGCCCTTTGACACAGAGGAGGAGGTTGTGGAGAGAGCCAATGCCACCAAATTCGGCCTGGCAGGTGGTGTCTTCACCAGGTATGAGTGGGTAGTGTTCTGGGGAGGGGAGGAGAAGGGAAATACTGCAGCAACTTGATGCTCCTCTTGCAGTGCCTTGGCACGGGAATGGATGTCCTCTTTCAGAAAAGCTGCAGCAAGGGATTTCCGAAATGGAAATTTGTAAATGACTGTGCATCTCCTAGTTTTTCCCAAAGTGTTGGGTGGGCCCAGCTGTGCTTCAGACTCCTTCCAGCCTGTGCTGGCCTGCTGCCTGCCTTCTGCATCTCTGGGATGCACTAGAAGCCTGCTGTGCTGCTGTTGGCCACTTGCCCTGGTCTGCATTGCTGATGACCTTGTCCTGCCCTTGTGACTCAAATGCAGTTCAGAGTGTCCTTGGGAATTGAGGTGCTGCATCCTTGGAGGAGGCAGAATAGCGCAGGTTGGGCTCCATAAACCACCACAGCCTGATGGCCTTTCTCTAGTGGGATGTTACCTGGCAGGGAAGGAAGGGATCCAGCTGAATTGCCCTTTTCCTGCAGGGATATCCAGAAGGCACACAGGGTAGTGGCTGCTCTGAAGGCTGGAATGTGCTTCATCAACAACTACAATGTCAGCCCTGTGGAGCTGCCCTTCGGAGGATACAAGTCATCAGGTGAGCTCTGTCTGACCTTCCCTGGTACATTCCACTTACAGGGGGTGTGAGCTGTACCTGGCACTGCCTGGAGCTGTGTTCTCACTCATGGCTCTTCCCTTCCCTGCAGGATTTGGCAGGGAGAACGGACGTGCAGCCATCGAGTACTACTCACAGCTGAAGACTGTCTGCGTGGAGATGGGTGATGTGGAGTCTGTGTTTTAGTGGCTCTGGGTTGTGCTCAAGGGAGCATCAGCCAGGTCCTGCCTGTCAGCTACAGATATGGATCACGTAGACAGCAATAAAGTACTTTAAAACAGTAAGTGCTGGGAGGGGAACAGTGCTGGAGCAGCATTTAGCCACCCTGAATGGGAATGTACACACAGGGCTCAGCTCACGGGCCTGCTCTGTCCTGTCTGGTGGAGTAGGGGGCACCAATGCGGCTTTTGGCAGCAGCTCATGCAGCTATGGAGGTGTTACCAGAGGCTTGTCAGTGGTGAGGTCTGACCCAGGCTCCTTCCTGTGCTGTGTGCCTTCCAGCCTTAATCAACTTCAGTTTTTGCGTCTTAACAGGCAGAGCCCTACTCAATGCACATATAAGCTCCTAGACATACTGACAACCTGTAGCTATAGGCTCTGTCTATTCTCTGACTACATAAAAGCCTTAAGGGTAGGATGTTTTATTCCCTCTAACTCCCTTGTAAACACAAGTTATGTTTTTTTGTATCTGTGCCCCACAAGTGGGACAAAATACTGTGAGGAGGGTTGGCTGATGCTGCCTGGGACAGGCATGGCCCTGAGAATCCTCTCCACAGCCAAAAGCTCCAGCATAGAATAGTGAAAGCTATTTGACTTCCTTCCTACAGACCTACTATTCTTTATAAACACGATGAACTAACAACTTTAATTCTTTTACTATGTCTTTTTCTAGCAATCAAATAAATACTGACTCTGGAACATCTTATTGCAGAGTGACATGAATTGAGGGGTCTGGAAAGAGGGCTGCTGCTGTATGGGTTTCCAGTCACTAAAATCAAAACAGCCAGAAAGAACACAAACAGATTTCTGTAGTCCTAGAAAACCAGAATCATTCTAGCATTCTGCAGTGCTTCTTAAGAAAACCCTCCATAACTCTGGAATGAAAATACAGAATTGACAACTTCATTTTATTGAATGAGAAAAGAAAGAAAAAAAACCACAGGAAACGAAGTGTTCTAAAAGAAAACAGAATAAAGCTGCTTTTAGTGCCTCAGACAGCCATTCTGTTGGCAGATCCAGCCCAGGTGCTGGCAGGCTGAATACACTCCTGTGCCCACCAGCCCAATGAGTGCAGCTGAGCCAACGGCCCCTCTCCTTCGGTTCTTGGGATCTGGAAAAAAGGCAGGTTTGGTCAGTTCAGCAGCCCATCACTGAAAGACTAGCTCATCCTGGAAATTTAAGAGGGAGCAGGAACTAGAGATAAATCCCAAGGCAAGGACCAGCTCAGGCCATGTACCTGCCCTCATAGGGTAAGTATTCCTACTGGATGGGTGTTCTTCCCACCAGCAGGAAGAACATGCCGAAGTGTTAGCAGTCTGTGAACCTGCATCTTTCTTCCACGCCCAGCTATGTTCTTCCCACCAGCAGGAAGAACATGCTGCAGTGTTAGCAGTCTGTGAACCTGCGTCTTTCTTCCACGCCCAGCTACAAGCTTTATGCTGCCTCTGTGATGTAAGCTGGAGCAAAGAGCCCCAGGTCACTGAAGGAGACTTGAGTTTCCAAGCACATGCTGTGTGCTGCAGGGTAAGGACCTACCTCCTGTGTAGTAGCCATAGGCATAAAGGACTCTCCCAAGAATCCAGGCAACGCCAAGCCCTGTGGCAACCCGCTGGAGAGAAAGAAGAAGCATTAAATATTTGGGAGACTGAGCAAAGTCCTGCAAGCAGCAAGTGCTGAATCTCAGTTCAGCACTGTCCAGTTAATGAGCCAGAACAAGGGCCAGATCTTGGAGGAAGCTGCTGCCCCAACTGGCACTCCTCTGCCTCCAGCAGTTGTTCCAAACTTCCACCTTACCTCTCAACTTAGGTTTTGCTGCAGCCTGGCTCCTACTTGCCAGATGTGCCTATGCTGCTTCCTTCCCTCTCTGAAAAGGAGTATTCAGGAAGGACCTGATTTGTCTTTTGGTGGAAAAGACAAAGCTACAGGTTTTGGCCTGTCCCACATGCCTGCCTCTTCCACACATTTCACTTAAAAATAGTCCAGGCTTTTTTTAACCTCCTTTTGTGGTGCAAGTTAGTGGGAATGTCCTCATGTTCCTCATCTATTCTTGTAAGATAAACTCATGAAAGTGTGTTTAGATGAGGGGAAATAGAGGTCCTGTCCTCCACACTGAGTAGCACTACTGTAAGCCTTGCAGGGCTTGGAAAAAAACAGGTCTGGTGGGACTCTTCCCACTCATGCACTGGAGGCTGTGAATGCTTTGGTTTGTCTAACAAGGCACCCTTGGGAGAAGGAAAAGGTCCAATAGCTGAAGCAGCAGTAATGAGTTTATTAAATACTTGTGATTCCCCTGCACAACTACATTTTCAGGAGGGGCACTGCTGTGCTGTGGCCAGTGAAGGGACTAGCCTGGTCTCCTGCCTAAGTCAGGTAGCAGGAGCAGAGTTGTGTCATGCAGATCTGCACCTCAGCATCACTTACCGGGTGGTAGATTCCACCGGTGCCCAAAAAGAACAGGAAGGCAGGATAAACTTCCAGTCTGAAAATAAAAGTGAGGAGGTTGTGCTTGTGCTCAAACTGCTTGCAAAGAGGACACCCTAGCAGGGTAGAAGCTGTGAGCATCCCCTGCCAAGGGCTCTTTGGGCATGTTATGAGTCTCTGCTCAATGCTGTGGCCAAGGAAAGAGGGGACCTAAGCATGCACAGACTTTTAGGGACTTCTCCCCCCCAGTCTGTGCCTCTCTCCAAGGCTGCCCACCTACCCCCCTTTTCCACTTTGTGCCCTAAGCCACTGCTAAACACTACTTCCCACCAGCAAACCCCGGAGTTGTGCCTCCAGCACCCCTCTATTGGGCTGCTGCAGCCTGGTCCACAGGAGCTGGGTGGTCTTTGGCCTCTCCCCAGGGAGAGCCAGGCAGCACAACAGATCAGCAACCCCCATACAGGCTCTTCTGGAAATGAGAGTTCTTGTGTCTTAATATCCACCCATGGAAGCAAGTTACTGGGAACTGGAGAAGAGGAGGCTGCTTCACAGCCCCATCTCATGTTTTAAGGCATGATAAGGAACCCCATGGCCATGTGTTGTCCTCAAGTGCTGAGTCTGAGCAGATGCACGTGGCAGCAGCACCTCTCTAGCTGTGGCCCTGCCCCATAGTCCTGTGTGTTTCAGTGCCTGCAGTTGCATGTTACTCACGTGTTCTGGTGTGCACGCTGGATGCAGTTGAATATACGTCCGTGTTCAGGGTCTGTGCTGTACATGGTTGGATACTGCCAAAGAAATAAACCAGCAGCAAAACGTGAGCAAGCACAGCCTGGGCTTGGGAGCTTGTTCTCCAGCAGCAAGGAGCATGCCCTGCAGCACCTCTCTCCAGGGAGCCCAGGGCTGCCTGGGTGCTTACAAGACTGACTTGTGCTAGCAGCTTAGTGCCTCTCTTCTGCCCCATGGCCCACAAAAGCTGTGTTCAAAGTCATTGCCCTCTTCACTGCTGCAGGGCTGAGCAGCCAGAGCTGCTGCCTGGCTGCAGGGGCTTCCCCAAGCTTCAAATCCAGAGCTCTGTGCACCATAGCCAGAGCTGCTGCCTGGCTGCAGGGGCTTCCCCAAGCCTCAAATCCAGAGCTCTGTACACCACACACACGGGGTATGTTTGCTACAATCCTGACTTGACGCAGCAGGAGTGGGATCGCCCCAACAGGAACCCCGAGCTGCCCTTGTGCCCATCCCTGCCTGCCACTTCCTTGCATGCAGTGGTGAAGGAGCAAAGGAGCAGTGTTTGTGCTCAGAGCCAAGTGGCACAGCAGCCTCTACATGCCATTGCCCTGACTCACAGCAGGACTGGCTGTCCCCACCCAGCCCACAGCCCTGCCCAGCTCAAAGGCTCCTCATGGATGCTGAGGGAAGGTCACTTTGAAAGACTTCTTGTGACAGAGCTCATGTGCTCCCCCCGAGTCTGAGAAACCCTCCTGTCACTACTATTTCACTACGATCCCTTTGCTCCCAATGCTGCACCAGCTTCTCTTGTAAGGGAGAAATGGCTGTGTGGTTTCTTGCCCATCAGTGTTGCCAAGCTCAAAGCCATGTGTTTTCAGCTGTCTCAGCTTGGGGACAAACACCTGATGTCCTAAATCCCAAGCTCTGTCGTGCTGTTTGAAGAGCCATGGCAGCTCTGCATCCATCTGGTGGGGCAGAAAACATTAGCAATTCACTCCCAAAGAAGCAAAGTGTCACCTAGCTCGTCTGCAACATCCCCAGCAGATGGGCTCTGACCCTCCCATCCCCTTGGCCCGAGCACTCACCTCCACATTGTACTTCTTGCGGGCCTTGGCCACCTTCACCGCGAGGTGCATGACCAATACGAAGCTGGCAGCCCCTGTCAGCATGACATAGCCATATTCCTTTGAGAGAACAGCCATCTTCGTGCTGTCAGAGAAAGGAGACTGTTAATATTTTGGGGGGTGACTGGAGGAGTGGCTGCATGTAGAGATACGTGTGCGGAAGAGTTGTTGAGCAGGGACCCAAGACCTCCCAGCACAATGACTGGCTGAAGGAAGAGGAATAGGGAATTTTCAGCCCTTGGAGCCTGCTGGGTATTGAGCAGTACAAACCAAGAGCTCTCTGCACAGTTCCTGTCAAGCAAGGCTTCAAATCACCCAAGTGTTGGTGAGTGACTGTCTGGAGCACCATAGTGCAGCCTGTAGCTCCGAGCAGGACTACAGCCAGCACTGAGTCCCATCAGCTTTGCCTGTGGCTGGCTGTGTACCATCAGCTCACTGACACTGTGCTGTGCCTGCAGGGATGCTCCGGAGAGGTGGACAAAAATCTGATTGCTCACAGCCCCTTCCAATCTAGAGCTAGGGGTCACCAAGTGAAATCTGCAAACAGACTGGAAACAAAGCAAAAGAGATGTTTTTTTTCATGCAGTGGGAACCAGACCTGTGGAACTCTCTGCCAGGGGTTCATGCAGTGGGAACCAGACCTGTGGAGCTCTCTGCCAAGGAACACTGGGAATGCAGGCAGTTCTCATAAACTCAACAGGAAACTGGGTGAGCTCTAAGAATAAGAGGTAAATTGGGAATTATAATACAAAGAAACACAAACTGGCTCAGAAATCTCCTGAGCTGAAAGGAGCTGGGCTACATGAATGGTCACTTTGTACTGCTAAGGTCATCCCCACATAAATATCAATAAAAGCCACCACAATGGCAATAATAACTGAACCTTTTGGGTAAGGAGACATAGCCAGGCAAGCAACAAGAATAAGAGGTAAATTGGGAATTATAATACAAAGAAACACAAACTGGCTCAGAAATCTCCTGAGCTGAAAGGAGCTGGGCTACATGAATGGTCACTTTGTACTGCTAAGGTCATCCCCACATAAATATCAATAAAAGCCACCACAATGGCAATAATAACTGAACCTTTTGGGTAAGGAGACATAGCCAGGCAAGCAACACTCCAAGGATAACTGAACCTTTTGGGTAAGGAGACATGGCCAGGCAAGCAATGCTCCAAGGAACCCTCTGGGTCACAAGTCAGTGAACAGCCCCCAACAACATGCAGCTGCTGGCATTTATCAACATCTGCAGGAGCAAGTCTGCAGCCAGAGGACACCAGGGCCTGTGTGGCTTTTATTTGAACAGTTCTGTGCTTACTCATGCAATGCTGTGTTCCATGTTCTCCCTCTTTCCTGCTCCCCATCTGCCAGGCCTACCATCAGCCTGCCCTGCTCAACACAGAGCCCTGCAGCACCCTCCCAGCTGCCAGAGAGCTCAAGCGCCCTACCCTGCAGCTATCTTGCACAATCCCAAACCTCAGATATTGTATGGGTTGCTAAGAGGGTGCTGCATGATGCAACACAACAGAAGACAGCAGAGACCTCTCTCCAAACCAAACCCCAGTTGGTGCCTGTCTCCAGATGGTGCCTCCGTGATGTAGTAAGGTTCTGGTGTCTCCTGCACTGTCTCACCAGCACAATCTGTCAGTGTGGGGGGAAAATGGGACACTTCATGGAACTGGTGCAAAGAGGCTTCTTATTGCAGCAGTGCCAGCACCACTCATGAGGGATCTTTAGGGTCTAGAGGGTTTTATTTCTCATTTGCAAAGGGATTATTACTGATGGAGCCAGGTAGTTTTGCCCACATGAAGACTGGTAAGGAGCTATCATTAAAAGCCTAAAGTAATGAAGAAAGGTCAGCTGCATGCACCTGTAATTGAGGTTAGCACCTGCCAGATAACAGACTGAAAATAGAACACATTTCCACCTAGCAGAGCAGGTTGATGGCCACATCTCCCCCTTCACATTCCAAGGTCAGTGGAGAACCAGGCACTTCATCTTCACAGCACTAAATTATAATCCGGGGGGTTATTTCAGGAGCAAAGAGCACAGCAAAGCATTAAGCCAGGTGTGTCATAAAGCTGCAACTCTTCCACTGCCGGTGGAAAAGTGTACCTCAAACCTTTGCCCTAGTGATTTGGAGCAATTAAAGCACTCCAAAGTCACCGGGACTTCCTCCCTCTCTGTCTCTCTCCCATGACATGCCTCGCGGTCGTTTCCGGAGCCTTTCAGCAACCTTTGTCCGCAGCTACAAGGGCTTTGCTGACAAGCAATGTCACAGTGCTCAAGACTCAATTTCCACCTCCCACGCCGCGATGTTTCAGCCTGGGAGCTACAGACCAAGAGATTCTGGAGCACGACACGCCACAGTGCTGGAGCAGCAAAACTCCCGGAGGTGCTTTGACTGCAGAATTAGGATTCTTCCCAAATCTGCTCCAACGCTGCAGTTACTGTGAGTCAGCACAGCGCATTAAAGCTCCTCGAGCAGACCCACGCATGGATTCTGGCTGGATTACCCGATGAGGATTTCAAGGCTTTCTCTCGACCTTTTGGCCGTCCCGTCCCCGCGGTAGCTCCCGGGGCTGAGCTCTCCCCGGCCCGGCGGGACCAGGCTCCGCCTAAGCTGCCCGTGCGGGGGATTGGCAG
>NW_008684347.1:36669-73319 GCF_000695815.1 Acanthisitta chloris | reverse complement strand
CCCGGCCCCTGCCCGCGCTGCACCCGGGGCATCCCCGGCCACCGGGCTGGACTTCGCCTTCCCTCGCTCTGCCCGAGGCTGGAGATCTGCTGCCCGTGGCAAACGCAGAGAGAGAGAGAGAGACTTCCCTCCCCGCGGTACCTGGTTCGCTGCCGAAAGAAAAGGCATATGCTTTCATTATGTGGTGGCGGTGATTACGGATCGTTTTGCTTTTCCAGCATCTTCTCTTCATCCTTCTCCCTTTGAAGTGTGTGTGCTGTACCTGGTCGTTTAATATACCTGAATATTTAATATCTGGGGGAAACGGTGTTATAGGGGAGGAACTGGCAGCCCTGGGTGGTGTCTCTTGGCCCAGAAATGTCTGTCTTGACACTGTTGTTTTAAACATGGTTCCCTTGCAGATAATAGATTTGGCCTTTAATTTTCTCAATGATGTTCCTCTACTGGCGCTGCTACTTTGCCCTAAGACCTATGATTGTTCATGTGAAATGAAATAAATCCCTTTGTATGTAGAAAGTGTGAGTACAGTTACAGTTAGAGGTAGGAAGACACTCCACATACTTAATCAGTTCACAGATTTCATAGTCAACGTGTCCAAGTTCTCACCAAACGACACATCTTTACCAAATTGTGCTTAGAAAAGTCCTGGTGGCACCACTGCAGAACACCTGAAAAATGCCTGTTTGGGGGAGGGAAATAGAAACTTAACAAAAAGGAGAGCAGAATGAGGCTCCCTCCACTTACAGTTCCAATAGGGAAATAAGGTAGAACTGATAACACACTAAATCAGAGCAGTCAGGCAATCTGCACAATGACTGAAGGACTTCCAGAAGAAAATATCCCCCAGAAACAGGTGTTGGGGTACAGTGTAAGTGTCTTGGGCAGAGGGACACATGTAGTCCATGTTCCACAGCAAGTGTACAACTTCTGCTGAGGAGGGAAGGATTCTCCACCTGGTGTGGATGAGTCAGTGCAACTGAAAATATTGGCTTGGCTTTGAGTGGAAACCCAAGTTGGATGCTTGGCCAACATCCTGGAGGATTCATCATCCTTGGGAGCTCTTGAGGCATAACTGTCCTTCTGGGCCTTTCTCAGCTCAGCAGTAAATCAGTTCATTAGAGAGTAATCAGACTCTCCCCATGGTAGACATCTGCAATGCAAACTTCCTGTCAACTAATAAAAATTGATCAGCAGGGATTATTGCCTTGGTGCAGCCTCTCCTTTGGTGGACTCCAGGTTCCACCAGGACTGTGGAGCAAGCTGGGTGGAGCACAATGTACAACACTTGTTCTGTGCTGCTTGGGAATGGTACTGAGACTTGTTTCAATTTAGGAGGGAGCCTAAAAGGTGTCTTGTTTAAATCAGTGCTGTAGGTTTTTGCAGAGCTTTTTGGAATCAAATTGGTTAAACTAAGGTACTAAATGCTCCCAGCTGTTCTGAATGCATCTGCATGTCTCTGGTGTCCATGGCCTGGAAGAACGTGTACTGGAGATACTGGTTAACGTCTAATTCTGTGTTCTTGTTCAACTGAAACAATTAAAAATTACTGGCATGATTTGTTCTTGTTTATATGAAATAAAGCAGTTCTGCCAAGAGCTGAGCTGAGGCTGCTGAATAATTCTGTGAACTAAATAGCTTGGGAGGTGTGTGGTGAAAGTGAAAGTGACTCTGAATTTTGCTCCCCAGTTTGAACTCTGAGGTGCACAGACCTAAGGTCACAGTTATTAATTGGCACGTGTAAAATGAGGTGATGGTAAGTACCGTCTGCAGATATGTTGGAATACAAATCTCGTGGGGAATTGGAAGATGAGTTGGACAGTTCTTTGAGGTTAACATTAGGACAGTGTAAAGTTCTGTCCCATCTTGTTTCTCCTGGAGACTGAGAGTGGTGGGTTGGTATTTATGGATGGCTCATGGCATTTATAGCAGCACTTATGGTGGGTACCTAACTGTGGCTGCCTTGGTGCTACTTACCTGACCCACTTAGGGAATTTATGAAGTCTTGGGAACTGCATTTGTGAATCATTGGGAATCTGGTCTTGCATCTGTGCTGTCCTCAGTATGTTGGCCCAGATTAAGAGGACAACTTTCTAGGTACTTTTGCAGTGTAAGCAGCACTTAAACCCTGCTCTCTGGAGATATTAAGAGATTTGGGTGTCTGACTATCCTCACAGATCTGCTTAGGCATGTCATGACGAATCACAAAATGCCAGGAAGCTTACTTGGAGCACAGGAAGCTTTGTGAGAAACCTCACTCACTGCTAGTCCTTCAGAGACTGTTCCTGGTAGAGTAACATAAAGCTCTGAATGTCTCCTTTTTTGGAGAACAATTGGAGTAAGTCACATTATGTTGGTTTGTGAGGTTACCTTCCTAACATTGGAGCTCATTACATCGTGAGATGCTCTAGAATGCTGAATGTCTGAGTTCCTCCCTGTGGAAGCTAAGTACCATCTTTGTTCTGCTCGGGTTGGACACACACTGTGGCTCAAGGCAGGCTGTGAGCAGATGCTCTAAACATCAGTTTTTTACCACTGTATGACTTAGGTGGGGTTTTCCCCCCTCAAAACCAGGTAATATGTCAGGGGACAGGTAAGGACAAAACCTAACCCACCCATATTGCCAGGTCTCCTGACTCCAAATGCAGCAGCAAAGTGTCCATCAGGGAGATGCATCTGTTGCAGGAAGGTGTGTAGCAGTGGCTTCAGGTCAGGATTTGAACCCTCTTTTAGGAAAAATTGTCTCATAGTAACAGGTCTTCAGCTTAGAGCTTAATGAATAATCAGTAAACCAAGTCACAAATTGGAGTTCAAGTTGTGTGTTAATATCAGTTTGCAGAGGACTTGTCTCTTTCAAGCACGTGGCAAAGCTCATTGAAGCTTTTTGGGTTCCTCTGCCTTTAATGGTTAGCCCTTAACCTGTCTGTCAAAGATCTTGCTGTTCCAGTGGTGTGGGGTGGGACTGCTCTGTGTCTCTGAATTGGGCAGATGTGAAAGAGCTAAAAGACAGAAAAATCTCAGCATATACCTAAGGATTGTTGGGCGTTAAGAGGTAGAGTATGGCCAGGACAATATTGGAAGAATAAGACTTAATTTTTTTAAAGTGATAATTATCTACAGACTGGGCCATAAATTGCCTCGTGCTCAGGAGGAGCTGTGTGAGAGAGAGTCTTTGTCTGTAATGGCCTTCTTGAACATCCTGAGGCACCAGGAGCAGCCAAAGGAGACAACTGGGTGGTTTGGTTGTTTGTGAGAGGTCAAAAGCTGAACTGGTGTCCATTACACTTGAGTATTTGTATTGTAAGGTTCCTTAGTAGCAGATCTCAATCAAGCAGAGAAATATATGAGGCTCAGTCTTCAGATTTGCCTGTTTGCTTTCAAACTAAGACTTTGATTACAAATATTGGAGAAACCCTTATTTATTTAGAAAAAATGTGTTCACAGCTAGGAGAGATCATAGTGATGACTAAGAAATTATGTTCTTGTTGCAAGAAGGGCTTGGGGTAGCCCAGAGGATTGAGTATGCAGAGAATACTGCTGTGGCTTGGATGATTTTACCTTAGCTGGTGTGTTTCTCCAAGTGTGTCCAGGTACAGGTGTGCTGTACCCTGCAGAGTCATACGGTCACATGTTGGAAGTGTTTTCACTGCACTAACCCTTGGAAACCTTAGGCAGGGACTAGCAGAATAACGCTCTGCTCTGTCCACAAAATCATGATCAAGCCACTGTGCAGGGTGGATATAATTTGGTTGGGTTTTTTTCCTTCTCTGCCTGTTGGTTCTCTTAACTTCGGGAATAAGCCTGTGAGGTTCTTTTGTGCTTGTTTGTGTGAAACTTGTACACTGTGGTAAGTGTGGAAACTTCTTGTGTTTACTTGGGCTCTGGTCTGACCCTTAGAGCCAGTTCACTTCTCTAAATCAGAAGCAAGATTAATTTTTTTCCCTGAGTAGTAGTCTGAGCTGGTGACCTCAATCAGCCGGTTGAGAGGTCACAGGAGAGTTGAGCTGGCTGAGGGAATTGACAGGGATTGAGGGATAGCCCATCCCCTCCCGGTTTAGCCATCGCTTAAGTCTCCTTTGCCAAACACAGGATTTCTTAGGAGGACAGAAAAACCTAGTGCAGCAGTGGAGTTCAGAACAGGAGTTCCTAGTGGATGAAAGGATGAACCTCTTGGCTTGAATTGGAAGCTGATAGCAGTGACCAGGGTGGTGCCGGGGGAGACCTGCAGTTCTGAGGAATGCAGTCTGTGAGCATTAATCTGCACAGTTGCATTCAGGACTCCGTGAAGAAAATAACACTTGCCTCTATTTCTTCAGGTCTTTCTGCCTTTATGTTTGTTCTTACCAGTTTGCTGCTACTACTAAGTTAGTGCTTAGCATTTGCATTAATTTTTCTGGATCCCTTAGGAATGTTAGCATGCTTCCCAGCACAGATCCCTGTGTGATTCCACTGGTGGTCTTTCTCCATTCTGAGCACTTCAGTCTTATTCATACCCTGTTTCCTGTCTTTCAGCCAAGTGTTTATCCATATGAGGACTTTCCTTCCTATCCCATGGCAGTTGAGTTCCTTAAAGAGCCTTGGGTGAGGGACCTTGTCAAATGCCTTTGGGAAATCCAGGTAGACTATCAATCATGTGTTCCTTGTCCAAGTGCTTGAGTCATTCAAAGCATTCAGTAGATTTGTGAGGCTTTACTTGTGTTTATGGAAGACTCTGCAATACAATGTTTGTGCATATGCCCACTCATTCAGGGTTTTTAATGTCACTCCAATTAGCTTGACCCCTGGAGAGTGTTAGGTTAATGGCTCTGTAGTTCCTCTTGAGTGTCTGCAGGAACACTTCTCACATTAACAGTGTTGGCCACGTTGTGTTCACTGCTACTGCTGAAGCTGTAACTGGGAGGTCATACACAGCAGTTTGGGGTCAGATACTTCATTTGGAGCTCTTTTGAGCTGATCATCTTTTGTTTGTTGAAAAAATGAACAAGACAAGGGCTAAGTCTGCTCTGAATACTGGTTATGGTGTATGACCATTGTCTTGGACATGAGGGAAGACTTGTTTCTTCTGCTGTGTCCTTTGCATCCTCAGAGCACAGTGGGTACTCACAGGCAGCTTTTAGCTCCTGAAATACTGAAACAGATACTGGGTGGCAGCTTAGAAGCTTGAAGGGCTTGGTCTGCTTTATTGCCCTTAGATAAGGGCCATAGAAGGGATTAAACTTAAGCCAACTTCCATTTTCTGATGTGCTGCTGTTACTACTAAAGTCTTAATGGAGAGTTAAGACAGTGCTTCTGCTACTCTTCACTTCATAGTATGTACAAACTCTACCTCCTGGGTTCTCCTGAGGTTCATTTAGATTGCAGTATGATGACCCTCCATCTCCATCCCGCTCTACTCAACAAGTTCTTTTTCTGTTCTTTAACAAGCTTTCTCACTCAAGTAGTTTCCCTCTTGGAAGTGAAGCACACCACTAAGAGTGTGTTGAACCAGTGTGTGTGGTGGCAAGAGACAGTTCTTCAGCAGTGAGGTTGAAGAGGATTCTGGGCATTGTTTAAAACCATGAGGAGTGCCCTGCTGTACAGCATGTAACTAGATGCTTCCTCAGACAGACAAATCCTGCTTAGTGAGAGACTTGGGCACTATGTGATACTTCAGCTGTAGGTTGCAAGTGCTGTAGTTTTACCCCAACAGGTTCTCTTTAGTGCATCAGCCTTTGTTTAGGCCAAATGGTTTATGTTACAACCACAATATTTGCTAGAATTGTCAGACATTGGCTTCTCCTTTGGTAGGGTTTACTGTATCTCATATCCTATGTTGGGAAGGTTTTTAGTCTTTCCACTGAATTTGTTGTACATCACCTGTTTCCACATTTCCTTACACAGGTACATTGAACTGCAGTGTTGCTTGGATTTCTAGTTTGAGAAGCAACAAGTACTTAGTTTCTCCTCTGTCTGTTGGAGAGGCAGTCATCATTTTTGTGGCCAAGTGTGAGTCCTTTTCAGCTGTGGCCTTTGCAGAAGTTCTGTGGCTTGGCCCCCAGCAGATGGTTATCAGACTTGTGCTTCTCCACACTTGTAAACTTCCCCATTACGTTTTGGTTTGGAGTAAGGCATATTCCTCATCTTCTACATTAAACCAAGCCCCCAATGCCAAGCAGTGCTTCATGCTCTTGGGAGAACCTCTTGTCGGTGGCACTCAGTGTGGTGGTGACCACTGTCCACACCCTCAGTGCTGTACACACTGTGCATGTGTGTCACTACTGGTACTGGCAGTGGCTGGAGCTGAGTGAGCAGTGTTTGCAACCAGGAGCCAAAGCAGTTTAATTGTAGTAGTAGAATGTGGGAAAGAAAAAAATGGTATGGGACATCATCACAGTTTTGCAGTGTCTTAGGCAGTTATTTGGAGTCTCAGTTAAATGCCTTTTTTTTCCATAAGAATATACAAACCTGATCAGACTAAATGTCTGTTTATTGTATTATTTCTTACCCAACAGCAAATGCTTGGGGAAGGATGTAAATCTAGGACAACTGTGTCATCCTCCAGAATATTCCCCTATCCTTCCACATTTTACACTTCTGGATTTCCTGCTCTGATGGTGGCATGATCTGACAGTAGCATAATAAGGCAACAGCCACAATCAACTGACAGGCTGGAACTTAACCACCTAAACTACAGTCTCTGTCTCTTTGAATCTGCATAACTACTTTCTCCATAATGCAGTGTAAGCGTCTCTGGATTTTGTATGCAATGAGTTGTCATTACTGCACTAATCCTCCTTACTGAAATGTAATCTCAGACTTGCATTTTGGCTTGAATGGGCTCTGAGATTTTCACCTCCTTGTGGAAACTTCCAGATAGGTAAAGCTGCGCTTAGAATGCAAGCAAGGTGGCTTTATTTTGTATAGAATTAGTTTTCTCATGGAGAAGATGCAGAAATGTTGTCCCCAGCTTTTGTACTGCCTGTATTCTGAAGACTGTTCATCAGGCTTGAGCTTTCAGGGCTGGGTTGTGTATAATACTATTTTGTCTTGTTGAAGACTTTTGTATTGTAACTAAAATTGGGTTCTTCACTAAACTAGAAGCCTCTTTCTCCTACTTTTTTTGGGTAGGCTGATAATTCTTTTCTCTTTGGGTAAGATACTTGCTGTGGTTGTATGTTTAACTAGCAACAGGATTCAGGTTTTGAAGAGAAGTCCTTTCAGTTCCTTTTGTCAGTGTATTGAGGGGCAGTGTACCCAGTATGAGGGTCGGTTAAGCTGGAGGGGTTTGTGCTGCAGCACAAATGAAGAAACCTCAGGTGCTGCCCCCATCCCCTTGTTCTCAATGACTGTCACTTGGCAGAGTCTGTTTGACTTAATAACAACTCATGGTCGTAAAAATGTTGGGGTGATAAGGCCTGTTTGAGGATAATAGTAGTTCTGAGCAGGTGACTGTTTCCCTTTGGCCCCAGTGTTTCTGTGGCCAGCAGGAGAGGAGTTAATGACCTTTTCAGAAGGTTGAAGAGATGCCCCAAGACAAAGGCTGTGTTGCTTGTAGGACTGGGTTTTGGTCTGGCTCTGTTGCTCACCAGTATTTGATTTGTCCTCCAGTGCATGGAGCTGTTAAACCTCTGTTTGGAGGGGCTGTAGATGTTTAGACTTGTAATGGATAAAATCCTGCAGAAGCCAAGCAGTTGATTAAATCCATGATGATATGTTTGAATTTACAGGCAGCAACAGGTCTTGTGTATAGTTTTTTCTTCTAAATGTCCACAATGTGCTTCTAGGGAAGAGATTGTGAAGAAAACCTGTAGAACATTTGATAGAACTTGCCCATTTTTTTTCTCCCCCCTTGTTGCAATTTCTGGATATAGGGCCAGAAGATATTGGAAACTGTTCCTGAACGTGTTTCTCAACCTCTGCATTTCTGGAGTAATTACTACATGTGTAACATTGTTTATTATATGAGATAGGTGTGAATAGTTCTTTGTTCACTTCATTAAACAGCAGGTTTTCAATGGAAGTGTTGTAGTGCAGCCTGTAGTATGACTGAAAGTGTTCTGTAGTTAATCCCAGTGGATGAAGCACAATGATCGAAACTGTTTTAAAGAAAGGCTGGAACTTCTGTAACCTCTGCATTGCTGTGTGGTGCTCCTGGGGTACCAGTAGGGTACACAGGGTGAAAGATGTGGTGTTCTTCAGGAACCTGCCAGTTCCAGAGGAGGTTTTGGTGTTCCTCAGTTTCCTCTGGCTTTCATAGCTTCAGAGAAGATGTAGTGGGACAAATGTGATGGGATCTTGGTGCAGAGTAGGGCTGTGACTCTTGGTTAGCTCAGCTTACCACTTGTCTAAAACCATGTGTGTTTGATTAAAGTGTAATGGTCAAACCAAAGATCTTCAGTTTGATGGTGATTTCTGGGATTTGAAGAAGTAAAATCTACTGGTAGAGGTAGAGATTTTTTTTCCCCCACTTCTGGTGAGAATAGAACAGCTATAAAACTTTGTGTAGAGACCTGTTGGAGACTGATAACATTGTCCTGCCAGGAAAAAGATTGAGCCTACAGTCTCCAGTGCTGAAATAGCTTGTGTCTGTTAAGATTGTGACTTTGGCACCTGAGGAAAACAATGACAGTTAAGCTTCATTAGTTTGTCATTGCATGTGCTACCATGGCACGGCAGAACATGAGGAGGTGGAATGATGAGTGGGCAAGGTAAATAAGAACAGAACAGCAGAGCTTCACGTTAGGGGTGGCACAGCCTAATTGCATCGTTGTGCTTTTGGCAGAAGCTACAGGTGTCAGTCCAGTGTCCCTGTGCCTGTCAGGTAGCTGTGACACATTTGTTCTGTTGAGCTGTGGTACTTGGGGCTTAGCCTCATTCATTAATGCGGTTTGCTGTCTGTGGGATTCCTACCAGTTCTGCAGGGTAAATGGTGAATGAACTGGAGCACTGTGTGGCAGGACACAGCCTGTCATTCCTGGCTGCCTCATGCTAGGCTCTCAGTTAGTGTACATTTAACACTGTTCTTCTAACGAGTAGTGGTACTTGGGGCTTAGCCTCATTCATTAATGCGGTTTGCTGTCTGTGGGATTCCTACCAGTTCTGCAGGGTAAATGGTGAATGAACTGGAGCACTGTGTGGCAGGACACAGCCTGTCATTCCTGGCTGCCTCATGCTAGGCTCTCAGTTAGTATACATTTAACACTGTTCTCCTAACGAGTCGTCAGCAATCACAGTGTGGTTAAGTAATGAAAGGATTAGAACCTTCCTTAAGCAGTTTGGTCTTTTGCTTCTGCTGGAGGGTAGGAAAGCTGTATTTGGGAATAATTGTTTGAACCTCAGGTTTAGAAGTCCTTTTCAAAAGGCTTAAAATACAAATATAAGTTAATTCATATTTTATATGTTACTTTTCAGTGTAAATGGCTGTTTGGCACGGGGAGATGTGGTTGCTCTGGTTTCCCTCAGGGTGACTCTTTTGTTACTTCTCCAAGCACCTAATTTTTCTTCTGGTGGTTCCTCTTGCAGCTTTGACTTGTTTCCCTCATACAATACTCATAATTCTCTTCATCTGTTCAAATCTGGATTGTATTTTTTTGTTAATTACCACATTGCTCTGTATCCCAGTTGACAGATAGTGGAGCATTCTGTAGTTCTGCAGTTTATCCTCACTGCTGGGAGCCAGGTTCATGTGCTCATGCTTTTCCCACTGGTCTCTGCCTCCTCTGAAGCACTTCGAAGATCACACATTTCTGTAGGATTGTACTGATAACTATTATCCACAGTGCAAAAATGTTCTTGCTGCCAATTCCTTTTTTCCCTATCTGTTAAAAAAGCAGATAAACAAATAAAACCCAAACAAAACAGAAGACTAATAAAAACTAAAACTAAACTAAAGAATTTTTGGGACCCTTGTGAAATGCATTTCAGTGAACATCGGATACTTCATTTGTGTTTGTGCTGATGGATTTGTTTGGAACACTCCAGTGTAAAAGTGAGGAGCAACTGTGGATGAGAGGAGGAGGAAGCCTAGTTCCATAAGCTGTCATTAACTACAGCTTCTGTTGAATGGTTTGAAAGATGTGTTACCTGTGAGAGTAATTCCCTGACCTTTCCCTCCTAGAAATGGTTGAATCAATGAAGAAAGTGGCTGGAATGGATGTGGAGTTGACAGTGGAAGAAAGAAACCTGCTTTCTGTCGCATATAAAAACGTGATTGGAGCCAGAAGAGCTTCCTGGAGAATAATCAGCAGCATTGAACAGAAAGAAGAAAATAAAGGTGGAGAAGACAAATTAAAAATGATTCGGGAATATCGGCAAATGGTAAGATGGAGTTGGTCTTACGGAATAATGTCCTCTAGTTCCAGTCCAGTTTTGGTACCTTTGGCATGAGCTGCCCTGGGATTCCAGATTGCCTGTGGTGTGGTGACATGTGATAAGGTGACAGTCTCGAACGGCTGAATGGAGGTGGTTCTTATCTGCCTGGTGAAGGGGAGAGATTGGGTGTTTCTGTGTGAACACTCAAGGGCAGTAGCCTTGGAGAAGAGAGGGCTTTTCCCTCAGTGCATCCACAGACCTGCCAGGCATTTCAACTGTGCTGGCACTTTTCCCTCCCTGGTTACTCACGTGTGAGGCTGCACATGCTCAGGAGGCCTTGTTGTTTCCCCTCCAACCTGACTTAGCTCAAGGAACTTCTGGGGTTTTTTACCCTGTCAAAGAGGTCTTTGGCTGTGAAGTTTCCAGTTGTGATAAAAGTTACTTTGGATCATGCAGTGACTCTTTGTGTGATTGCAGTTCTCTGTCCTACAGAGTTCAAAATATGAACAGTTAGTTGAAGTGGCAGTGGGGAAGGCCCTTCAGTGTTGTTTCTGGCTCCTTTTCCTTGTCTTTTATCACTCCCTGTTCCTGGGGATGGGGGATGCTGAGGTCTCATGGTCATCTCAGCTGTGAGACTTGCCTGTGTAATAAACTTGAGAGCCTTGTTTTTTCTCTCCTGAGAGAGGGAAAAATTGATCCACATAACTTCATGCTGACTAGTCAGTGTGTGCAGCTTTACCTAAAATGGAGAACTCTGAGCAAGTTTTGACTTTCATTGGTAAGGGCTAATGAAACCTTCAGCTATTAGAACAGTGAGTTGTTGTTCCCCCCTTCCCCCTTCCTTGAACGGTGGTTCAGCATGGAGCAGACATACTCCAGTACTATTTAAATCCCACACATTTCTGCAGAGACTTAATCTCCATTATTTGAGGACAAGTGCCTCCACATGGTTCACATCTTCACTTCCAGAGAAACAGTGGAGTCTATTATATCACCTGGCACTGATTCATATACCACCAATGGAAGTGATGTTGGCTTGGAAATCTTCTCGCAGGAATGGCTCTGGACTACTTTCTGTTGACTCACAGGGTTTCTGTTCCTCCCTGGAATTGTTAAAAGTTGAGTTGCTAATTTTATGCTGGCATGCTGCTGGGATGAGACTCTGCCAGTTACATACAGTCCCAAATACCTTCTCTTGATGGGTGTCTACAGTCTTTCTGACAGAACACATAAAATAAGACAATAGCTATCCAGTGATTGTTTACATTTGTTTTACACTGTGTGTTTCCAGGTTGTTTTGCACAAGGTTTTGTGGGTGGTTCCTATTTTCTGCCAAAGATCCTTTAATGATGAAAAGTCCTTTTTCTTGGTTTTGACAGGACTGTAGGAAAAAAAAAGCATTATTCTGCATCCCTGTGTGTAAAGAGCCCATGTGCCATGCTTAACTGACTGGGGTGCAGGAATACATGTGTATAGTCCTTGAGGTATCTGGAGAGAGAGAGAGAGAGGCCACACAAAATGGAGTGTCATGCCAACAGTGTCTCAGCTGTTAAATCCATAAAGGAAACAGCTATCACAGCTGCTTTAGGTGGAGGAGTGCAGTGAGAACTGTCATGGAGTTCCAACTGGAGAAAGACTCAATGTGCCTACTCAGCTCTAGAGGGAGTTTTCCAAGAGGCTTCTGAGTTTTGTCTGTAGCCAAAGCCCGGATCCTGTTAGGAGGTGCTGGGAGACTTCCTATGGGTTGGCATCTGCTCTGAGCAGTGTGTGAATGGGTTTGGCAAGATGGCATGGGAGCAGGAAGGGCCTGAAGAACATACTGCAAAGGTTTGGATGGTGCTGTTCACTGTCACTGCTGGAACAGCAGCACAGCTGCCCTCTTGTCATGTTTGGTGCTTCTCTGAAGAGATGAGGTCCAGTTCTGGTTATTAGGATTACCTTCCCAACAAATACTACTGTAGCATTCTGCAGAGTAAATTCAGTGTTGGGAGAGCCTTCCCAGATTTGAAAGGCTCTGAAGAAGGATAGCAAAAAGCCAACAGCGGAAAACACGTGTCTGGGGGCTGAGAGGCCAAGTTTAAAGCACTGGGCAGTTGGAGGGAACCAAACTCTCTAAAGAACACGTTTCTGTTACCTCCCACCAGACCCAGGTGTGACCTTGCTCAGTTGTAGAAGTACTGTTCCAACTGACATGGAAGGTGTAGTTTTGTGAAAGTAATTATTTGACTGCTTAGGTCTAAATGAGTAGTTATTATAATTTAGCACATGGCTCTTAATGTTGGGAGTTTGAGCTACCAGCCAGAGTGCTTTGTGGCAGAGCTGCAGGGCTGGTGGAGCTGTCAGGGTGGGACCAGGCTGGTTTTGTCCAAAGCAGCACTGAGAGGTGATAGAGACTCCAGGCTGGGTCTCTACCCAAACCACTTCAGATAAATGTAGCAAAACACATCCATAGCCATGGGGGAAAATGCCACTTAATTCCTTTGTAGTCAGCTGCTCTTCTAGTCCTGTGGCCATTTGGATACACAAAAGGAGAGCCCTTGGCTTTCTCATCTGACTGATCTCTGTGATGAGAACACACTGAGGCTTGTGCACTTCATCCTTGAGAGGATGAAGTGGTGTGTGGCTACACATAATGCAGTTCACTTCCTTGCAGTCAAACCTAATCCATTCCCTAATAGCATAGGACAGGTATTCACCTTCCCCTTCCTGCTCTGGATTTGTGGCATATGGGAATGTGTTTCTAGTGCTCTGACTTACAACCTGGGTTGAATTTTGGGGCAGCTGCCAGGCTCTCTCCCCCATCCCTTCTTAGAAGGGTTAAGCGATGAATTGGTGTACGTGTGTGTGGTTGGTCTGTCTGGTTTGGGCAGGGGTGGGAGAGAAGAAGGTTACAGGAGGCTTTAACAACTGTTTCCTGCTGTTGTAGTGTCCTGTTGCATTCCAGATGGGAGGTACAGTTATCTGGGGGGGCCTACATGTTGAAATAGGTTAAAGAACCAGCACAGGCCACACTTGTGTCCCTGGTTGTTTCTGTAAGTTTGCTTATTTAGCTTATTTAGTGGTTTACAAGCATTTGTGTCTGCAGAGCTGAGAACACAGCCTGGAGTCTGATGAAGCCACTGTACTAAAGACAGGCAGGGTGGATTGACAGGGCCTCTCCACACCCTTTGGGGTGAGCAGTCTGTCCTTGCTGGTCAGTCTGTTGTACCAGATGTCATACTTGGAGCTGGAATGGTGATAGACCCTAAACCTGCCTTTTGTGAACACTCTGCAGGCTTAGTGTGTGCTCTTGTGCTCACTGAGCCACTCTCTAGAACACATCCTTTCTGTACAGGAGCTTTTAGGATTTTCTTGTGGGGTTTTTGTTTTGTTCTTAAGCAACTTTAGTATTAAATCTTTTTAAACTAAGCTTGGTCAGGACTTTGACATTGCCCTGGACAGCAGCTGATCTCTGATAACTTGTGTGACTGATCCTTTAAGCAAAGCTGAGAAAGGTCTGTCTGAGATGAAATAGAAGTTTGTACATGTATGGTTATTTAACTAAAGAGGATTAGAAACTGATTTAATTCTTTGCAGTTTTGCTGAAGATCTCTCTGCAAAAAGAAGTCATTGAAAAAGAGGATCAAGAGGAAAGAAGTTTGCAGGAACTGACTGCTGGCCAAAGGTTTCATAGCTTTTGTAGCCCAAGAATATATGAAGTAGATTCTTCTCCAGTGACCATATTTCAGCAACTTCCTTAAGCATTTGTCACATAACTCTCAAGTATAGCATCTGATTCTTCCTCTGAATGTCAGGGCACTCTGACATTGTTCGTACATGAAATGTTCTGTCAATTAATTTCTCTAAAGGAACTTTTGTCAATTGTTAAGTCATTCTGTACAAATCAGTATGTGTGTATATGCACTTTAACATTTATTTTGGATCTGTAATTTTAACACCTCTTGAGTATAGCTGTCGTGGTTACAAACCCTGAGAGTTTGGGAGCTGTATGGTGATAAAAATATTACATGGCAAGGAAAATGCTTAAAGAAAGAAGGGAGCGAACTGCATGGGTGGGAGGATAGGAAGGGGATGGTGGGCTGAGTGGGGCTGCTCTTGTGAGCCAAGACATGCAGTTTCTGGTAGTTTCTTGACACTTTACATTGATGCCTCTGCTTGAAAATCTCTTAATCTATATGAAATTAGCTTGAGCCAGAGTTTTCTTCAGCTGTAGCTATGAAAGTTACTGTGAAATCCTGAAAGAACAGCAGTAGGTGACTGCACTTCACCAGCCACTCCTGCTCTGAGCGATGTGGGAGGCTCAGAGCGAGTCTGGTTTTGGCAGTGTTGATGTCAGAAGGCAGTTTTTAGCTTTTTTTGGGTGTGCTTAGGTTCTTTGCTCTCAGGTGTGAAACTCTCTGTGGTGAAACCTCACCCCATAGCCCCTAACCTCATAGACTTTGCTTTATAGTCAAAACTGTAAAACAGTAAAGGCAACGTGACTCCATTTTCAGCTTTGGCAGTTAAATGCAGTATCTGTTCTTAAATGAGGCTTTATATATTGTTTTTTTGGCCACAGATCTCACTGTTAGTGTTGATGGTTTCTGCTTTTTCGCTCAGTTGCTGTGCTTTGTCTTTGTGCCTGCTTCTGGAGTTTGTTTTCCTCCTGGATCTGACCTTTTGTTTGTTGGCACATCTTCATTCTCTTCTGATACTGCATGATTTTGGTCTTGAAGGCTCTTCTGTTAAGAGCTTTGCCTCCAAGTAGTTGCTAGAAAGTCGTTCTGAGGGTGCCATTTATCTCTGTGGCATAATGGAGATTAGCTGATTTGTGTTAATTGCCTTCAAATTGTCCCCTCTGCTATTGCCACTTCTAGGCAGCCTTGCAGGATCAAAAATGTGAGGAATTAAGGGTTGTGCAAGCCTTAGAGTAAGGAATTACATCCTGAGACAAACTTAATGGAACAGTCTAGCAAGATGTCTTCCAGGGAATGTACAATTCCATTGTTCTCATTTCACCACCATCAGTCCTTGCCTCTTGTGTGTGCCAGCTCATTGTGCTGAACTGTTCTGCTTAATGCACCTGTGGAGCAGCTGAATTTATTATTCTGTCCTACCCCTTTGGAATTTTATGCTGTTACCTGTTGGATATTGGGTATTTTTGAAGTAGCTCTTAGTCTCACCTGCTAACCTTGCAGCCTCTGTTAATTTTGGGTCACGTTTTTGTCTTCATTCCTAGGTTGAAACTGAACTGAAGTTAATCTGTTGTGACATTCTGGATGTACTGGACAAACACCTCATTCCAGCAGCTAACACTGGCGAGTCCAAGGTTTTCTATTACAAAATGTAAGTATGTGCTTGTGAGGCAAAGCCCTGTTAGTGCACCTGGAGTAGAGACAGAACTAGAGTGGCTGTGTGTGTGTTCTGCCCTCTTGGCCACAGTGCCCTGTTCCAGAAAGAGGCAGTTCAGTCCTGTCTAACCAATCTCTCATTTCCACTGCCTTGGAGGTGTTGGTGCCCTCATCATGTGGCTTTGGATAGATTATGATGTTTGGAATAAGGCCATGAGAAGTAAACTGCAGTTTCCTTTAATTGAGCTAATCTTGTGGAAATCACATCCCTGCTTCAGTGTTCTCTTGCATGAGCTGAACACTCCTCATAAAGAGAAGGAAATAAGGTAGACAGACAACTGTCCTGTGAGGCTGGTTTAAAATTCACTCAGCTCCTCATGCAGTGTTGGCTAGATAGTAATTCATCAGTGTGAATAGATAAGCATCGATTTCAGAACTAGGCTGTTAATTTAGTGGCTGCTGGGGAAATGAGGATTACTGACTTCCTACTGCTTCTGTTTTCAGGAAGGGGGACTACCATAGGTATCTGGCTGAGTTTGCCACAGGAAATGACAGGAAGGAAGCTGCAGAGAATAGCTTGGTGGCTTACAAAGCTGCTAGTGACATTGCAATGACAGAACTCCCACCAACACATCCCATCCGCTTAGGACTTGCGCTCAACTTCTCTGTATTCTACTATGAAATTCTTAATTCTCCTGATCGTGCCTGCAGGTGAGTGGGGACTGGGAAGGGGGGGAATGTTTGTTATGGGAATACCAAACAAGCCAGAAGTGGTTGCTGCTTGGGTAACTGCTTTTCCTCAACAGGAACATGGGGTTGGATTTCTTCCTGCTGTTACTTTTTGACTTGTTCTGATTGACATCAATTCACTGGAAGGTTTTAAACTGCCACTTCGTTTTGTGTCCAGACCCACGTGTTTATGTGGGAGTAGACCTTGATTGAGCAGCTAATGGCAGTCTCACAGCTTGCCAGGTTAACTCTGTGCATGCCCTGAAACTGCCAAGGGGTGAGGTGATCTAACTTGCTCCTGTTGGCTGTTGTAGAAGCTAATTCTGTGTATAGAGTGACAGTGGCTCATCTGTCTATAGGACATCAGCTCATATGAGCACAAAAGTGATGACTGAAGCAAATATTGTTTGTCTTCTGTTATTGCAGGTTATGTAATGCACTTTGATCAAGATTTTAACAGACCTTGATCAGTTGTCCTGCAAAATGTAGAAATGTTTAATAAAACCAATATTCTTGAGTACAAAGTTTCTTAAACGCACAAAGTGAGTGGTTTTGAATATTAGAGGTACTTGAGTGAGCATCTAAACACTAACAGGTTTTGGTGTTACTTAAGAGAGAAGCTGTGGATGCCTCACAGCCAGACTAGACCATAGGTGTGCTGAGGCGCAGGTTTCACTTGTGGAAATCTGTTGAACAGTAGTTAGATCTGCTTTTGTTCTGTGCTTCTAGGTTGGCAAAAGCAGCTTTCGATGATGCTATTGCAGAACTGGATACACTGAGTGAAGAAAGCTATAAGGACTCTACACTTATCATGCAGTTGTTACGTGATAACCTGACACTATGGACTTCAGACATGCAGGGTGATGGTGAGTAACTCCTCTCTGAAACACTGTGTGCCCTGACCTCTGCCCAGGAGACAGAGCATGGAAATGTACTGGGGTTTGATGGTTTACTTCTGTCTTCCCTAATAATTGACCCTCCTGCACTTCTGCCCTCTTAGCACTGGATAAGGTGGTAGGGTGACATTGGCTTCCTTTGAGAAGCTTCTCAGCTCTCACTTGAAGGAAGGAGGTGTGGAGTTAGCAACACTAGGTTGTTTTTTCCTCCCCACCTGGCACCTGTGATTATTGTAAAAGCAGTGACGTTATTTTAATTCTCTTCTTCCTTGTCATGCTCATCTCTGGTTGTCACTCCAACGAGATATGAATTTCCGGGGCAGGAGAAAGGACAATGATCTAGTTCCCCTTTTTTCCAGGTCACTCAGTATTTGTTGGCATTTCAGTGGATGATTTCCTGCTGTCATACTAAGCACTCACATTGCAGCACTTTCATATCTTTTACTCCTCTTACGAAGAATTGAATACAAAGAAAAGAGGAAAAAGGGTTTCGTAAAATACTTTGTTACCATGGAAAAAAAAAAAGACTGGGGAAATGTAATTTGCTATTTGAGATGCTTGAAGTACTTTGATCACTGCTGAATTTCAGATAAATACATGAGTGTCTTAAATTGTTTGGCAAGATGTTACTGGAAGCATATGGTGCTAGGCACCCAGCATTCCTGTGGGACCTTCACTGGGGCAGTGTCCCTCTGAAAGCAGTTGGAGAAGCCTTGAACTCTTCCTGACTGCCCATGTTTATGTAGGGTCAGTGGTTTGTTCCGGAGTGTTTGTTACTCAATAGCTTCTAGCTCTGCTCTGTGGGTTTCTGACAGAACTGGGAATACTGTAAGTGTGGAGGATCTTGGCTCCTGGATTGCTCCACATCCCAGTGCTTAAGGCTCGTGCACATTGAAGGATGTAAGGTTAACGTGTGGATGGGTCTGTGCAGACTCTGCTCTGAAAGCTGCAGGTGTTGGGTGCCCTCCTTGCCATGGTTAGGCGTTGGGGAAAAAATTGTTCTCAATTTCCACAATTAAGACAGGAGCTTTTATATTTTAATGGAGCCAAATCCCCTTGTGCTCTGTGGGAAATGGGAAGTAACAAGGCTGTTTCAGTGCAGTAACAAGGCTGTGGATCCCTGCTGAGATAGTGGAGCTCTGGATCTGCCCCTGGGTTGGCTGATGTGTCCCATGGATCTCCTGTGGCCTAGAAGTTCCACAAGATTATTTACAGAGGCTCTTTATTTCTTTTTTTGTATAATTTAGATTCAAATTTCTTGTTTCATAATTAGCTCCATAGCATAGAAAATAGACACTTGTGTTCTTCCTGAAGGATTTCACATTATCCCAGTTCCTGGTTATGATGTGTGCCAGAAGGATAATGATTACAGAAGTGAAAATACAGCAGAACTGCTTCAAATCATGGTGAAATTCTTCAGGTCTGCAAAAAATAGTGTTTATGCAGAAAGTTTGGACACAGGTGCAAAGTTAAGTTACCTCATGCCAACATGCTGAGCAAGTGCATTTCCAGCTGTTGCTTCCAGAACTCTGTATTCCCAAGGTGGGCAGAGCCTTTGAGGAGTGAAGTTAGTAGTGGCACAATTACCAGTTTCCCAGGGGGTGAAGAGACTTGAAAAGGGCTTGTTCTTTTCCATCAGGCTTTTCCCTGTTTCCATTTCAGCTGTGCAGGCCATAGGGAATGACTCTTATCCCAGGCATTATCCAGCTGCTGCACTTCCATCCCATTTCCTGTAGCTTTTACCATGGCACAGACAAACTCTTAAGTTTATTCCATGCTTGTAATGTCGTCTCCATATGATTCCTGTTTTCCCCTTCTTTCCTGCTGTATAGATTCCTAAAGGAAAGTCCAACTGTTCATTTCCTATAAACTCTACTTTGTAAGTCTCTGTCATGGCTTAATGAGCTCGGTGTCAGTTTTCCCTGATCACTAACTGTCTGTCACTCGCTGCTGACAAACTGTGTCTGTGTGCCTCCAGCCCAGGGCTGCCAGTGCCTGTCACCCTGCCCAGGGCTGATGTGCTTGACTGAGATCCAGAGCAACTGGGAATTGAGCTGCATACCTGGATGGATATTAAGAATATTTGGGCATGAAAAGTACTTTCACAGTGGCCTGTTGGAGGAGTATTGGCTTAAGTGTGTTGGTTAGAGCATGCTCAGATCTTCTCTTAATCATCTTCCTGGGCCAGAGCCTCTGCTTTCCTCTTTTATGTAATTCTGTGTATAATTTGATTGGGTTTACAGAGTTACAAACTCTGCCTTGTACTGTACCTGCTGGTAATCCTGAATCTGGACATGCTCTGAGCAGACATCCTGGTTATCTGCTGGAAACCCTTAGTCTCATTTGATTAGAGCTTATTGCAAATTAAGTTTTTAGTTAGTGGTTTGTGTTTATTGCCCTTAAGAGAGTACCATGTCATGTGGTTAAGGGTAATGGTAAAGAAAACAGCTTTTCAGTCGCTCTGACCAATTAATTGAGCTGTGCATGTGTTCTGGCACCAGCTGAAGTACCTCAGACTTGCCCCGTTTGCAGCAGAATTTTGGCCAAGCTGTGCAGAGGGTGCTGCATGTGTCTCCCTGGAGGGTCATCAGACAGTCTTTATGGACAGACCTCATTCCCCTGCATGTCACAGCCTGGCTGAATAGGTCCCAACTGGCTGGTTTTCAAGGGAAATTAATTTCCACAACATTTTTTCTTTAAAAATCCTAGAGTTTCTTGTCAGGTTGAAGTAGATTGTTTGTTCATACTTTGGTAATAGTAACCATCAGTGTCAATGTGTAAAATTGCCTGAAGTACTTTGGTGGTGTTGAGACATGAGTGGACTTGGGCAGAAAAAAGTGCTACATTTCTAAAACTTGTTTTGGTCTCAACTGGTGTAGCTGGTGAATAGATGTCCTACTAAGGACATCTCTCTGGAGTAGAGCTGAGGTTTTGGGAAGGTATTTCCTGAAGGAAGGATGTTGATCCCAAGCTGTTCTGATGACTTGTGTCTTGGCTCAGCAGGAGTGATCACCTGTGTGGTGTGAGGTCTCAGCAGTGGTGGTTTGTGTTTGTCCCTCGGCAGAGTCTGTGCTCTAATAGCCTGTGCTACAGTTCTGGGTGAGGTGTTGAGGTGATTACAAGGCTTAATTTCCATGGAAACGCTTCACTCGGAACTGGCAGTGTTGAATGTGGGAGTGAGTGTGTGTACTTGCATGGAACTATTAATCTCTAGGTGCTTGTTAAGCCTTTCTGCAGGTCTCACTTTTAAATGTTAACGTTTTCCTTCCTTCTCCCACTTCATAGGTGAAGAACAGAATAAAGAAGCGCTGCAGGATGTGGAAGATGAAAACCAGTGAGACACAAAGGCCAACAAGAGAACCCATCTCTGACCACCCTTCCCCTTCCCCACAAAAACCCTCAGTGTCACTCTGAGAACCACCAAATCTGACTTTTACATTGGGTCTCAGAATTTAGGTTCCTGCCCTGTTGGGTTTCTTTATTTTTATTTTTTTTACACAGTTTAAAAGTTCTTAAAGGCAAGAGTGAATTTCTGTGGATTTTACTGGTGCCAGCTTGTAGGTTCTTTAAGACACTAACAGGACTGCGTAAAGGCTCTTTCAGCATTACTGTATTGTCTCTGCCAGCTGTGGTGACATTGCCATCAGCCCTGGATGTGACACCTGAAGGCCGTTAGACTCGTAGGGAGGGATTTGTCCTGGCCAGGTAGTGTGCATGTGGTGGCATCTTTCTTTTTTTTATAACTGTTTAAACTGAATTTTATACCAATGTTTAAACTTAATTGGGTGTTTAGCTTGAAGTTACAGATTGCATTGGGACATATATTGTAGTGGTTTTACTGTATAAAAACAAAAGTTTCCAAACTGCTGAAATGTTGCTGAAAAATCATGGTGCTGGTAACAGTTCAACAATCCGTGGCTGCTCATTCTTGCCTGTTCTTTACTTTCCCTCCAAGCAGGTTAGCATTGAAGGTGGCATTGATAAGCCTGCATGCGTGTTCAATATTTTTTTCTTTCTCCCTCCCCTCTCCCCATCTCCCTGCGCTCGCTCAACCTCTTTTGTTCAGTATGTGTAACTTGAAGCTAATTTGTACTACTGGATATCTGACTGGAGCCACAGATACAGAATCTGTATTGTTCTTACTGAAACACAGCATGGAATTAACATTAAACTTAAATAAAACAAACCTAAATTAAAAAGGCCAAATATTACTATGCCTTTCTTTTAGATTTTAGGGGGTTTTGGCAAGAATAACTTTGCTTTGTTGCTTGTAATAGGAGCAGTTGGAGGGGGAGAGTGAGAGAGCAGGAACAGCTTTATTCTTCAGATATGAGGTCAGATCCCAGCCTGACACGTGAGCTGTGCTGCTGGAGCAGTGTGGGAGCAGAGCGACGGAGGCAGAGGCAGTTCCACACCTTGATGCAGTCCTTCCCTGCCTGAATGCACAAACTGCCTGAGCTGCTTGGTGCTTTCCTCTCACCTGCTGCTACAGCACTCCTCATCCAGGTAATGACTGGATGCCCACCCTGCTTAGCCAGCGTCCTAGAAATCTCTAGGAATAATCTGCCCCTGGAAATGGGCAGTAGCAGGAATACCTCGTGAGAGCCAGAGGTGCAGCAGGACTGGGACACAGCCTCCCTCAAAAACTCCAGCAAGATGAGGACACAGTTTGTACAGCACAGACAAGGTGTTGGTTTTTTTGTAAAAATTTATTCAGCGTATTCTGGAAGAGGTTATATACTCTATCCCAGCATGTCCAGCACTGTATATACACACTGCAGCACAGTGGTGGGCGCGGCCTGCAGCGGATCCGGCATTCCAGGCCTGGGAGCAGAGGCTGAGGCGATGGATGGTGTGAGGCAGCAGCTTTGGCGAGGTTGCATTCAGGGCTTGCTGTAGCTGTTGGTGCTACGGCGTCAGGAGAGGTGGCACAGGAAGGGTTTGTAAGGCAAGTAGAGTGCAGGACGCACTGTCTGAGGTCTGGAGCTGTGCTGTGCAGGCTGCAGCTGTTCCACCTGCAGCCGCTGGGGTGGGCAGGTGAAGGCGCTGAGGATTCACCTCTGGTGCAGTCTGAGACCTGTCAGCACTCAAACTGTGTCCCCTGGGGCTGTGGGCTAGGGCTGGAGTGACACAGCTGCTCCCTGCCCAGAGCTGTGGGGCAGCAGCAGTGCTGGTCCAGCCCTCTCCCTTGTAAGGCAGCACTGAGGCATTTATATAAATACTGTAGGAACTCAAACTTCCAGTTATCGCTAGAAACAAGAGGAAAAGCCATTTTTGCAGCAGGTGCTGCTCTGAGCCTGCTGAGCTGTGTGGGGAAGGGGCAGTGATGACTCCCAGGCAGGTACAAGGCAGGAGGAAAGCTCATGCACATCCCATGGCCAAGGACTACAGGCTGCACTGCCAGCCTGGAACAGCACAAAGCAGTGCTAACCTCTGCAGGTGTTACGTCTTGTTTGTGTGGATATGAAAAATTCCTATAGTATAAAAATAGAGAGCAAGAAATGGGACAGCTGACTTCAAAAAAAGGTAAAAGTCTCTAGATCGAGATCAGTGAAGAAGTTATATGATGGGTTTTTCAGGTCAATACCTTGTAAGCATGAACTAAAACCAACAAAAAAATTGCAAATCTAAAACACTGAAGTTTCCACATCAACTCCCTCTTGTAGTGCATCTCATCCTGGGCTATAAAGTATTTACAGTTGGACTCTTTACACGATATGGCTTCACTGGATTGGAACACAAAGCAGTAAAACATCTCCGAGCAAAATTCTTCATAAAACATTCTCAATACAAAGTTTGGCATTTCATTGATTTGGCTGAGAAAGCAGCAGAGTTATTTCTTCTCTGATGATTGTGCTTTTTTTGGTGATGACAAGCACAACTTTTGGTCGTTTCCATCAGGGCTCAAACTCCAAGAGAGTCAGAGCTCCCTCTCCCTCCAGGCCCAGCTGAAGGTGCTGCGGCTGCGTTGGACCCACGCGTTTGCCGCTGGGTAAGGAAGAGAGGACAAGGCCTTTCGTTTGGGACTTTGAGAGTAAGACAGGAAAGCAAGATGGATTTGGTGATTCTGAAAGTGCAGGTCTTTGGTAATAAACAGAAAGAGCAAAGCGAGGAAGGGAAGGTTTACGGGGAAAATGTTCGGCCAACTCTACGGAGGAAAAGGTCCTGTGTGGTGGCACATTTCATCATCGGGAATTCAACCGAGGAGCAACCTGCAGGGGAAGGTTACAAAGTGTGTTCAGAGATGCTGCAACAGTTTTAGCTCTTGAACATCTATTCTGAGGCTGGGCAGCTTGTGGTGCTAACCTGAGCTCTCAGCTCTAGTGCTGGAAAGGGAGTCAGTGCAGTTTGGATTTGTTCTGGATTTATTTCTGTATACCCTTTAACCTAACAGTGCATAGACAGTGTGACTGAGTGACTGGCAGAATGACCCCAAACAAGTTGAGAAGGGAAGAGGATTTTTCTTTTTTTTGCTTTGTGTTACTAAATGTCATTCTGAAATCTGATTTGCAGAGTAAAGCATTCAAGTCTGAATCTTGGGGGGGAAATAAATAGTGCTAGGACAGGCACTTGCTGAGTGTGGGTGAGCCTGGCAGGGCTGCAGCAGCACAGCTCCAGCTGGGGGAAAGGCTGGGACACCAGGGCAGGGCAGTTGGCAAGAACATCACATGGCTCATGTGCAGATAGGATTTGCTGCCAAAATCTGGGTGTGAAGCCCAGTCCATACTCACCACTGTTAGATGCCCATTCTTGGCTTTGGCTATGAGCAGTTCTGAGCCCGAGATGAAGTCGATGATGCCTTCCTTCCCTTGCCCAACTGTGAATTTTATGCTGTGAAGAGCAAGAGGTAAGAAGAGCTCATGAGTGTGACCTCTGCACTAGCTTAGTGGCCACAGGGTAAGTGGCTGCTTTGTGTTGGTGCTTAGCTGCAATAGATGTGCTCTGGAGCTGCAGTTAGGTGTGTTTGCTATGTTTGATGTGGTCCAGGTATGTTTCTGCAGCCCTAGCCCTTTAATGCTGAAGCAGAGCCAAGGCAGGTCCCATGAGGGCCCTGGTGTCACTCACCTGCCCTGGTTGATGTTGACATTGTTGACTTTGCCAGCCTGAATGGCTGTTTTTGTCAGTGTCTCGATCACATGGTCACTCTGCAGGACAACATCTCCCTGGGAGGACAGACAGACAGTGGTGTATGATTGTGGCTTTACTACATCAGATATATCACTGTGCTGTAATTAATGGGGACAGAACTATCTCCACAGGTTAGCATGGAAAAACCCTTCTAAGGTAGACCAGGCTTGGTGGGGATCTGTTGGGGGTCACACTGTGGCAGGTTATTCAGTCACCAGGTGTGGGGACAGGGACAGCACTAAGCCTGGCAGAGAACAAGCCCAGGTGGAGCCCATCTGTGAGCACAGGTAAATACAAGTCAAAGGCTTCTTAGAGCTGGCACTTTGTTATATCCATGTCACCTTGTGTGCCCTCCCTCCTCCCAGCTGATCTGCTCTTTGCCTTTAAACACTTCGTTTCAGAGGTGTCTGGAGGAAGGATGGACGAGCCCCACTACCTTCTGTTTGTTGTCCTCGCAGCGCACGTGCAGCACGAACAGGTTGTCGCTCAGGCTGCTGACGGAGATGCCTGGAGGAGAGAGCACAGCCTTGCTGGGACCCTGGGGGTGTCACAGCCCCCCAGGACACACTGAGACCCCAGAGCTGAGAGGCTGAAAAGGGACTGAAGTGAGAGGCTTCAGCCAAAACCTACAGTGACCACACTGCAGCAGACTCAGCAGTTTTCCCTCTCTGACCAGTTCCCCTCTAAAAGGATCCCAGTCCCTGCTGGATGTTTGGAGGGCCAAAAGCTGCAGCAGTGTCCCAGGCAGCTGCTGTGCAATAATGGTGCAACTGCCCTGCAGTAGGATGAGCAGTTAGGAAATTACTTAGGGGGAGGCTTAGGGGAGATGAATTGAGTAATTTTTGTGACATTTTATGGAGTTTAATTTTAGAAAAACTTCATTTCATGCTATTAAGAGTTCTTGTCCAAGACAAATACAAACTGGAGCAAGGTGCAGAGTGGCTGCAGGGGAGTGAGCAGTCCCCTTTCCTACCTGTCAGGTTGACATAGTCGATTCTCTGTTTGATCTTGGACTCCTCCACGATGATGGCTGCGCTCTGGGTCAGCAGCAGCTGCCGTGCTCTGGCCTTGTAGCCCTTCCGGTCGTACTTGACCACAGGAACTGCATACTGAAACAGGAGTTAGCAGGGCTGAAACCACACTGTGCTCAGTTGTCAGCTCCCCTTCCCCCAGCCCAGAGAGCTCTCCGGAGGCACTGACCAGTGCTTGGTAAACTGGGAATGGAGGTGCTAATTCTTTTGAGTCCTATTCTGTCTGTGGCAGAACTTCCCTGCTGCCCTAGAGGAGTTCTGGACACACTATGAGAGCTGCAGGTGTGTCTGCCTGGGGGCTTGGAAACCTCAGGGTCAGGGTCAGTCTGTGCAGCTTTCTCTCTCCAGCTGCAACCCGTTCAGTTCTTACCTGACACAGTTAAATTGCCCAAACCTCCCTTTTCTGAGCCATCAGCTCTTCCCACAGACTATCCTCTGAAGTACTACAGGCTTAACACCATATCAAGTTCTTTTTGTACTTTCTTCAGAAAGCCAATCTGCTCTTCTGCTGAGTGACTCTAGAAACTTGACAAAAGTATTGGGATACATATCTCACCTTAATTGCTTCATTTTCTAAAGCCTGAAGGACTTTAGTATTTATCTCTTCCTTCCCTGTATTAAAACCAAAGAAGTAGAGGTCAGAAAGACACTTTTTGCAAGAAAAGAGTAGCTGAATCCCCTCCCCCTCCTCCTGCTATACTTGGCAACACCTACTCACCCAGTCGAGTGTTGATGAAGAGTCTGGGAACGCTCTGAGGGTAATTGTCTTTTTTGCCCTTGAAAATCTCACTAGCAATTACTTTTTGTTCCAACTGCAAGGACAAAAGATGAATTCTTGTTTAGTATAAAATTTCTCTTTAATAAAAAGATACATTTGTACTAGAAGAGATGTTCCCTTTTAAGTTTCATTAGCATCATCTAGTTTTGAGCTACTGAACCATACCAGCAGTCACAGAATTACACAAAATCTTCCAAACCTCCCTTGCCTTTTTCCTCTTTCTCTTTCATAGTTCTGTATTGTATTTCCTGTGTGAATTTATGGGGACATGGCATCGAGGCTCTGGATTTTGATAATGTGTTAAAAAGTCTCAGAATTTCCCCACTGCAGAGTTTCTCTTAACCTCTTCCTCTGTAAGCTAAACAGTTTGGTCTCCTGCTCTACTAGAAGGACTTTTTTCATGTTCTAGGTTTCTCCTTCCCCTCCCCTGAGGTTAGTCAGAATCTTGACTTGAAGCACTAAGGAAGAAGTCATGACCTTATCAGCACTGTATAACACCTCCTCTGATCTACTCAGTATTCCCCACCTCATCCTGACAAACAGCACAATTCCATTAGGCACCGTATGGCCCTGGGAGTTCCTGTTTGGATGATTAGTCACCATAAACCTTTAGTCCCTGAGAGGTGGCAGAGTTCCAGGCCAGTCACCCCACACAGTGAGTGACCTGTTACTCCTTCTGAGTAAGAACAAAAGCAGTGACTGAGGGAACAGGAAACCCTGTGGTGGTGCTGACACACAGGACAAAGTACCTGAGGTGACTTACAGGTAAAAATGGGGATAAAAGACACTGATGATTAGTGAGTCTGGTTTGCTGGGGGAAAGCTGAGAGTTCTGCTGAGCTGCTGTTAATCCTGTGTCCCTAATCACAGGCTCAGCCTCTCCCTGCAGGTGTTGATACACTGCAGCAGCAGTGGGACACACTGTGCAAGGAAGAACCTTTATGGCAGCTATTACAGTCACCTCCAACTTGTTTAATTTCCTACTCTGTCTCTTCACCGAGCCTGTTTTTACTATGAAATTTCCCTCCCCCTACCTTTCCATGACTAAGATGAATCAAATCTCAGTATCAATTTCATTCTTTTTAGCTGAAACTGTTCATGCCATTTCTCTGTTTGGAAAATGACTGGGTTTGTCTGCAGAATTCTTACTCTCTGCTTTACATGGTACAAGTAGAATAATGAAGCTTCTTATACTTTTCATCTTCCATGGGCAGAATAACAGAGCCTTTCAGTAGAGAAACTGTGTAGGGGCTTGACTGTCCACACTGTACAAATAGTAAGTATTGAGATATGTATAGAATGGGGTTTCTTCTATGCACATTCCAGTCTTTTAGTGTTTTGTCTCTAACCTAGAAACAATCCATGACAATGTTCCTGTGGCACTGGAACCAACAGCCCAGAAAGCAGCGAGTCAGTCCCTCCACTCCCCTCTGCTGTGCAGCACCCTCGTCCCTCCCATCCTGCTGCTCCTCTCCTTCCTTCACTCCTGCACTCAACGATGCTGAGTTCTCTGAATGTCAGAGTGGTTTGTGAAGTAACCGGAAGGTGCCTCATACCTGCTGCTTCCACTCGGGGCTGATTCTCTTGCAGTAGGTCCAGACCATGTTCTGCATGCAGAGCCGGCGCAGGAGCTGCGACGCCTGAGGGAGAACCACACAGCAATGGAAACAGCTCAGAACTACTGCCCAGCCCAAACACTGCAGAGCACAGCAGATGCATTTCTGGTTTAAAATGTTTATGACTGAGAGCTGCTTTCAGAGTTAAGTAATAGGAGGTTTCTTCTCTGCTTTGCTCAGAGTTGTCCCTGTGACATTCTCCAGCTGCTTTAGAATGGGGAATGAACATCAGGGTCCTCCACTCTACACTGCTTTGCCCTTCCTTCCTTCCAGCTGTACCTGTAATCCACTCAAACAAGGAGCTTTGGATAAGCTAACTGGGTATTTGCTGCAATATTTTGTTTAGATCAAACTAATTCAGCCAGACACAGAATAATAATGGCAATGGATGTTCAATATGTTCCTCACAGGCAACTGCAGCCAGAGGGAACCGAACTTGTTCAGAGAAAAACAGAATTTCAGAAATGGCTGATAACCAGCAGAAAATGGTGTTGCAACAGCTTCACACTCTGAGAACCTGCAATGCTGTGGCCTAATGATGTCACTGTAGTTACACCCATTGCTGATGGACAGATTGACTCCTCTAGCAGTGATGAACCTGGTGCAGTGACAGCAGGAGTGTCCCCTGGGGCCTGTGGTGTCCACACTGCCCTTCCCTCCCACAGCCCATGAGCCCTTCCCTGGAACACTCACCTCACAGAGTGAGGGGGGAGGAGTTGGCCACGATTTGTCCAAGACATTTTTTGGCAGGTTGCGCTTGAGGTTCATCAGGAAGGAGAAGCGAATGTAGTCGAGGAAATACTCGTTCTCGGGGCAGCGAGGATGGTTCCGGTAAATGAAACCTTTGATGAACCTGAGGATTAGAAAATTACAAGAGTGATCAAACCCCAGTGATACTTACAGGTCTCTTCCAATCCAACCATTTTCTGGGCTTTATTTAACAGTTGTAATTTATTTTTAAAAACTCTGATGTTATAGTGACAAGTAAGTTCATTTTTAGCATCTTGTTAAGCAGTAAGTGATGTCTTAAGGCTTGAGCTATTCTTTACATACCTTCTGATGGTCTCCACTGCCCACTTCTTCTTGGCAGCTTTTCGGCGTCCCAGGGTTCCTCTCCACCAGGACTGGATGGCTATAGCTAAAAAACACCACAGATTTTACACCAAGTGAGTTCCTTCATACCAATCCTGACTCCAGGCAAACTGGCACCAAGGAGTGCTCAGGAAAGCCCGTGCTGGAAACACACAGCTTCAGAGTGGCACAGGGAAAGACTCTAATTTTAGCTTTGAACAATATGATAGAAAGGATAAACTGCAATAAAAAGTCCTGGAGGCTACCAGGGGAACATCTCTGTGTCTCTCTTACCTGAGTGTTTCATGTGCAGGAATTTCTTCCTGCGGTAGAAGCCTCTCCACGTGGCCTGCATTTTCGTTGCTGGAATGGCAAGACAAACAGCAGTTTGCAATTGTGGCCAAGCATATCTTGGGAGAAAAAGGCTCAACTTTTAAAACAGAAATCCCTCCTGAACAAATAGCAAAGATAATGAGGAACCACACAGCCAACTGTCCATGAAGCTGCTGCAGTGTGTGTCTCACCCAGGCTCTGCTTCCTCACTTCCAGAGCATCTTCCGTTGCAAACAAAGTCTTGGGAAAGCGGATAAAAATCTTTGTCCTGGAAATAGAAACACAGAATTACATTGAACATGCTGGAGACATTTGCTTCCTGCCCTTGGCATCTCCTTTGGGCTCTCTAATCTTTTCCTCCCCCACCAGATACAGAAGCCTTATCTGAAAGCAGTAACATGGACATCCAATGATTCATAACCTCAAACGAAGAACCCAGAGGAACTAACCGTCCCATTTTGTATTCTTCTGGTTTGTAGCCAAGATGCTTCACCAGCACAGCCACCCCATCGTGGGGCCGTCCATCCCACGTGGGCCACGTTTCTGGGCACAGTGACTTGTACCTGTGAATCAGCAGCAGAGGGAATCTTAGGGAGGGAAGGTCAGTTCCAGAAGGGAGAGAGGCTGTGCCTCTCCTCCCCTCCAGGAAATAGGTGTGTGAGGTGTGGGGCTGCCTCTGTGCTGCTCAAAACAGCTCCCCAGCCTCAATAGCAGTGGGATAAAGACAGGGAGAGGGAGGGCAGAGAGGTAAGTCCAAGGTCATTTTACCTTTGCAGGAAAACTTCGTATTTCCTTCGATAGGCAAACCCAGCCCTGCGCACCCTGAGGTTCTCCATCAGCCCCAGGTACTTCACTTGGTGTCGGATCAGGACTTCATCGAATCGATCTTGAGAGCATGAAAAGAGACACATTTTCAGTGTGTGGCTGTCCCTGCCCCTGGAGGAGGGGAATGCTCAGCTCATGTTCTACCTTACACTGTTATCTTTAACCTCTAAGCAACCCTTGCAGTGCAAGTCCCACATTACTCTGTCTCTCCTGCCTTCCTCCCAACCCTTTTTAGTCATTTATATTTGTTTCCAAACCCAGGTTTTCCTTTAGGATGTTCTATGCATACAGGAGAAAGAAATGAAGGGGAATAAAAGTCATTAAAAGGAATTTATGTAGGTTAATGATGCTTTACTTTAAACATGACCCTCCTCCACCCAAGACCAGTGCTCCCATTCCAATTCCTGGCTGCTGGTGCTGCCACCACCTCCCTGCACAGACCCAAAGTGAGCAAATCTTGCAGGACTCAATTCGTGCTCCTTTCTGTCCTCACTGACTGGATCCAGCACTCTCTATCTACTGTTACAGAAACAAAGAGTCCCCCAGGGCCATACCAGCCTGTTTGGCATCATTAGGCTTCATGCAGCGAATGTAGGAAGGTTCTTTGGACATCAGAATTTCCATGAGTTTGGAGAGGCTGTTTTTAAACTGAGTTGCTGCCTAGGGGAAAAGAAAAAACTACATATGAAGTGATGACTTCAAGCTGGTGTGTGCAGCACTTGGTCTCCCACATTTAAAAATGAGGGGCCTGAGTTCACATCACCATGTTGGACAAGACATGTCTTTAAAGAAAGAGGAAACAGCCACAGTTCCCTCCAGCTCTTGTGCTCTTACCGTTTCAGGTCTCTTTTTGTCTGTCAGCTCTGTCCTGTCAAAGCACTGGTTTATGATGGGATTCTCAGAGTTGCACATGGTCTGCAGAGAGACATTTTCAGAGATAAGTACAGAGTATTCTTCAAAGAAGTAGCAAATCAACACGGGACAAACCTGTTTGTTTGGGATTTTTGTTTAGTTTGCTTTTTAATAAAATTGACATTGGGCACCTCCACAGCCCCACGGACACACAGTCCCAGGTAGAGTCTGGAAGAATCCTCTCCCTCAGGTACCAGCCCATTCTAACCCCACTCCTCCTGCAGGGTATTAGCAGCGTCCTCTACCCACACTCACCTCCTTCAGGTTCCGGAAGAGAAGGTCATTGTTTTTATCTAGAAAACCTGGAAGAAAAAGAAACCACTCAGGCTGCTACTGCTGTCCCAGGAGAACTGCACACCGAGGCAGGAACTTGGGAGTTGAAACTAGTCTGGTTAACCACACGATGTGTGGACATATTCTATGCCCTGATTTTTCTTTCCCATATAGTGAAGCTGTCCTAACTCAAAGGGCAGAGGATGGAGGAGAGTGAGAGGCAGCAGAGCTGCTGTACACTCACCTGCGACGCTGTAGGTGACATCTCCAGCGTAGTGTGAGAGCCTGAACTCCTCTCGCCCCAGCGACTTGCGAGTCTTCTGGTCAGCCAGTTTGTGCCTGGGGAGAGAGACACCAACCTCTGGTTCACTGGGGAATTCACTTCAAAAAATAACATGGCATTCAATCCCTGAGTGCGACTATGTGAACACAGAACTGGGGCAGGGAATGGAGATCTGACTTGGTGATTTTCAAGCCCACAAGTAAGTGAAGGTGTCATCGAAGCTCTGTCACACACCTGGGACTGAGCAGTGTGACTGGCCTAGCTGTGGGCACACTCACGTGAGGAAATGAGGGTGGTTCTTCACAGTTTCCTCCAGCTTCTCCAAGAATGTTGTATCTGTGGCATCCCCAGGCCTCAGGCACTCTTCATCCTACAAACACACACACTCCAGTACTGAGTTCTGACTGGGCAGTCCTGACTCTGCCCCACTGAAACACTGCCCCAGTTCAGCCCTTTGGCCTTTCCACAGGCAGCCAAGCTCTGAGCTCAACACCTCACACCTGGCCCAATGTCAGCTCAAACGTTGTTAGCTGAACAGGAAGACACTTCCCTCTCTCCAGACTGCCTGGATTCCCCAGAGCTTTCCCCAGAGCTGAGACACCTGGCCCAATGTCAGCTCAAACGTTGTTAGCTGAACAGGAAGACACTTCCCTCTCTCCAGACTGCCTGGATTGGGAGTTGCTTTCCCCAGAGCTGAAGGAGGTGACACAATGACTTTTAAATGCTGTCACTACTCAGAGTTTTGTTGCTCTTCCCACCTGCTCAACACTCTAACATAAACTGTTTGTTTTATAATGTGTTCTCCCCCTTGTTTTCCACTACATTGCTCCAAATTTTGAATTCAAAAAGATGTCTTCAACTCACCAAGATGGAAATGATGCCTTTGAATTTCTCCTCCACCAAATCACAAATGATTTTGTTATTGAAATACTGAACTGGTTCCCACTGCAAAGACAAAAAATTACACTTGGGTGAAAACAATCCTGGACTGGAAAAAACACATGAAAATTTCAGAATGTTTCAGACAGCACCTGAGTTAAATAATCTTTCTGTCAGATTTGAAACATTCATCCAATTTGTTTTCCTAACATTCCCTTTGAAGAGCATTTTTAAATCAGAGGAAAGGACTGGGATGGCAACACTCACTTCTAGCTGCATCACACAGAGTTACCAAAGTGTTTCAAACAGAAAGGAACAAGCAAAGTTCTTTAATTTCTTTAGTTTGTAGACTATTACTAGCAGCTCCTTTTCCAGCCTGTGCTCTGGGCTGGGAGTGCTGGGAAGGAGAGAGGAGATGACATTGGCTCTTACCGCGATGCCTTCTGACTCGTATTCCTCTTGCTCTGACTTTAGTGTGAGCTCGATGAAGAGCTGCTGCAATTTTTCATTACAATAATTAATACAAAACTGCTCAAAGCTGCAAACAAAAATCAGAAAAATAATCACTAAGGCTGCACCACAAGTCAAAGAAGTTATAAACAGTGGGAGGAGTATGAATATCTCTCTGTGAATCAAGAGAAATAGAAGAGGTTTTGCGAAATGTTTATTTGTTGGCTGTATGAATTTAGGAAGTTTATTATTTAGTGAATCTCATGGAAGAGTGCCAGAAGAAGGGAACAGCTGACATGGAGGAACTGAAGAACTCTGTAAGAGTGCCCATTTGAGCACCTCAGTTCATGGCTACCTGCCAGTGAGGGTCCAAACTGAGTTAGTCTCACACCTTGTTTAGTCACAACTGTGGAAAGATGCCCCAACAGCCACCCCAGGGCCAGAGAGCTGGACAAAGAGCTCAAGCTATGGCATCAGTACATCCCAAAAAAGCAACAGTCTCTTTAAAACACCAGGATCTTTAATAGCTATAAATGTTAATTATTAGCTGGATGCTCCAAGTGTTAGAAATCCTGGGATTATCTCTTATTCAACTGGGATTGACTTATCATTTATTCAATCCTGGAATTATCACTTATTCAACTGGGATTGAATATCACTTATTCAATCCTGGGATTATCACTTATTCAACTGATTTCCTGAAGTTTAAACATCACCTCTTTCTCTTACTAAGAGAACCAAATGTCTTATTTCACAACAGAGACAAAACACTGTAATGAATAAAGTCATGCAGAGTTTACTTGAACTCAAAAGACCTCAACTGAAACAAACCTGTTGTGCTGGAAAACCTCAAATCCATAGATGTCAAGCAATCCTAGAACCGTTGTACTTCTCCAGCCTGGAAACTTTTCTTCCTGCAATAAGGCAAAATTAAATGTGGACATGTACTCACAGCTGCAACCCACGACTGGATCTCACCCATTCAGATACAGCATTTAAGCCATAAATTTAGAACAAGCTACTTGAGAAATCACTTTACAGCACAGAACTTGCCATTTCTCAGCTTTGCAGCCAGAAGATTTGAAAATCCCTTTGACACTTGGCTGGGTATCAGTGACAAAAGGTTCACTTGCCTTGTAAGCCAGAGACTTGTTCACCTTGTTGACCAGCCAGGAGAAGGTGCGGCCGTAGATGGCCTTGGCGAGCGCGTCCCTGGCGTAGGCTGCCTGCTCCAGGTTCAGGGGACTGACCAGCTGCAGGCAGGAGGAGACAAAAGCCATTCCAGTGAGGGATTGAGTTTCCCTGGTTCACCATTAATAAACAGCCACTTAACAGCATCCTGTCCGGGCTCAGCTCCTGTCCCTGCCTCCCAGCCACAGCCACCCGAGAGTTGTGGGACTCCTGCGCTGACAACCTCCTCTGGCAAGGGAGGAGGGAATTGTTTGGCTCTGGTATGGAGCTGGTGGTGTGTTCATTGAACTCCATGTGCCTCCCAGGTCCCATGTTCTTACCTCTTCTCCTTTTGCTATGATCTTCTTGTGTGTCAGTGCATCCCTCAGGACTGAGCCCTCCACTGCCAGGAGCTGCAAAGCAGTGGGACAGGAAATTAATTTACACAGCAGGACATTCAATTTCTTAGTAACAGTGTAAGATGTGAGAAAGGCTGATTCCCAAAGTCCCAGTGCAGTGAAACAACCCTGCACTTCCCACTCACACCCTCTCCCTCCTGGCAGTGATGTGACCTAACAAATGAGTTGTGTTGATGGTTCTGCCACAAAGAACTGACTAAGCAAAGCCACAGAGTGGTTTTTTCTTTAAAACTCTTCTCCAGGGTCGATTCCTCTCTCACTGCCTGAAGGTGAAAGCCCCAGATCAGTGGTGGATCAGGTGGTCAATAGAGGTTGTCAAGTGAAGAGTTTTCATGTTAATATTTGGCTTTTGTTTAGGTCAAATCAAAGTAAAATTTATGAGAACTTCTAAATCTTATTTTAGAACAAGGAAACCTCTACAATTAACCCTTCCTGGTGATACTCACCCTAGCCAGGTATTTAATCTGATTCTCTGTAGTGACCTGAGCATTTCCTTGCTCATCAGCAGCAAACTGCACATTGCCCAGGTGCAGAACACTGCCCACAATGCTCATCAAATCCTGGGAAGGAAGCAAGAGGCAGAAAAATCAGGGGGATGAAATGAACACACAGTGAGGGGTTTGGGCTAATTAACATTTTACAAGAACATTTTGCATCTTTTTCAGGATTTCTGCAGAGAATACATTCACTCTGAATTGATTCGCTCGGATTTGATTTCAATCAGAAATCATAAATCAAAGCAGAGAAATCCTACAGAGAAGGAAAATCAGCTGTGTCTCACCTCCACCTCAGTGTCATTGAAGCCTATAATGGACAGGGCTCTGCGCATGATCTTCCACTCATTTTTGTCATTGATGGAGCTGACCCTGGCACAGTGACCCTAGAAAGACACAGTTGGATATAAAGGGGTAAATAACTGGCATAGATACATTATCCATGCTCAGTGCACTTCTGCTGTGTGTTTCTTTTTACAGCAATCAGCTCAGAGTTATTTCTGAAGGGAGAGAAGGAAACCACAAAGTCAGCTGAGAATATCCTGGTCCTGTAATAGAGCAATACTGTAGGAGTTGTAGGCAATGCTCACCTTTACCAAGTAGTGATACTGCTGTGGGTTCTTCTCCAGGCCCAGCCTCCTCAGCAAGTCCTCCTCCCCTCCCTCTAGCAGCTGGTAGAAAATGTGGAAGTTCCTCTCGCCGTGATTCTGATGCACAACTCGGGATTTCTCCAGGAGGTAGTTCAAGATGTGGCCCCCGACAGGAGCCCCCTAAATCAGATCAGATACATTCAAATAGCTCATGAGAATTTACTGAGGGTGGATTTGATCCCCTCACCCACAGGTTGCTCACACCATCATCACAACCAGTACAAGAACACACAGGCAACAGAGAGCTGCTCTGACTGGGGCAGGTTCTAAGGTATAAAACACATTTCAAGTTACCCTGTAATCAAACTGCACATCCATGTATTTGCCAAACCGACTGGAGTTGTCATTCCGAAGGGTTTTTGCATTTCCAAAGGCCTGAAATGAAAACAATTAGAGAAAACTAAATAAGTACCAAAGGACGATTATTTATAAACACTCTGGTGACATTACCAGTTGTTTATTTACAGCCTAGGATTTTCCTTTCTGCAATGGAAACCAAGAAGGAAACTGAGTGCTCCCTGAATCCTCACGCTGATTTTTACACCCAGTGCAAGCACTGCAGATGGCACAGCCTCTGAAAACACTTCTATTCCCCAACAAGCTTATGTTAATGCCAGTCCACTGCTGCCAACATATGTCATGTCTGACAGTCTGTCCAAAGCTTCCCCTCTCAGCGCAGCGATGTGCCCAGAGCCGCAGCTCGCTGACAGCAGCACTGTCCCCGCGGGCAGGGCTGTCCCCGCTCCCGGGAGCGCAGCTTTCCCTGGACACCAGTCCGGGAGGGAGCTGGCACTGCACAGACAGCCGGGCCGGACACTAGAGGACACCACAGCACCAGAAACCGCTGCCGTGTGCCCCTGCCTGGCGCTGCCGACTCGTGCGGGGAACCAGAGCTCTTCCCACGCCAAACTCCCCTCTCTGCCCGCACCCGGCCCCGCCAGAACAGCTCCTGGAGGGCTGGACAGGGCCAAGCGAGCTCAGAGAGAGGCAGCTCAGCAGAGAGAGGCAGCTCAGAGAGAGAGGCAGCTCAGAGAGAGAGGCAGCTCAGAGAGAGAGGCAGCTCAGAGAGAGAGGCAGCTCAGCAGAGAGAGGCAGGC
>NW_008684347.1:33686-36608 GCF_000695815.1 Acanthisitta chloris | reverse complement strand
GAGAGGCAGCCCAGCAGAGACAGGCAGCTCAGCAGAGACAGGCAGCTCAGCAGAGAGACAGGCAGCTCAGCCGTGCCCAAGGGCAGTGTGGGCGCTGCTGCTGTGGCTCAGGGTGCCGGAGTTACCTCCAGGACGGGGTTGGACTGCAGCAGACGATCCTTGACGGTTTCCACCTGCTGGCTGGCAGGGCAGGTCACGGCGTAGTACTGCAGGATCTTCTTGGTGGCCTCGGTTTTGCCCGCGCCGCTCTCCCCCGAGATGAGAATGCACTGATCCTTCCTCTCCGTGCGCAGGGAGCGGTAGGAGTTGTCTGCGATGGCATAGCTAAGGGACAGTGACAGACATTAGTGTTAGTCCTCAAAGGAAGGGCAGGAACACTCGGCAAAGATGATCCACACTGAGCTCCTGGCAGAGACACCCCAAGTGTCTGTCCCGACCCGTGAGCTGGGTGACAGCACATTGCTCCTGCTGGTGACAGCACAGGAGATCACTGACATCTCTACAAACACCTTAACCACGGAGCCAAGTTCCTGCAGGGTGACAGCACAGACTATCCAAACTGTTGGTTGTTCTGAGTTTCTGTACAAGTTGACTAAAGGTGCAGATCAACTCACTTTTCTCAATATATATGATCTCTCAACATCACTCCTGTGGGATGAGAAAGCTTTACATTCAAACATCTTGTTGTCCTGTGGTATTTATTTTTTCAAATCATGACACACTCAGGAGGTCACAATTGCACTTAGCTATCTGGGTGGCTCCTGCAATGTGGCTCCAGAAGAGCTCAACCTCTCCAGGCTTCTTTTGGGTGGTGGGAAGAGTTGGATAAGCCAGCACAGACTAATGAGCATCCTGCAGGACACCTCAGCTACTCTCCACCTTAGGCCAAGCACTGCCCCAAACACCAGAGTTGCTCCTGCTGGCACACAGTGAGTCTATCACAGCTGGCCCTGCCCAACTGCTTCCTCCTCTGCTGCTTTTTCTTTCCCTTCTCTTTCCTCCCCAAGAGTCACACACACAACACCAGAAAGCAGGAGGTTGAGTCTGACTGGTGGCAGAAGTTCACACAGAGGGAAAGGAAAAGGCCAATAGGAGAGAAAAAAAGATTATCAACCCTACACAATGCAGTCATGTAAGACAACCTCTGTAACAGTGTTTTCAGCTGTCTCACAAGTAGTGATCAAGCAGATATCCTGTGTCTTCATATGCTTGACAACCCTTCAGTAGCTTCACTTTTTTTTCAAACTCTCATGCTGTGAAATTAATTAGAAATAATCACACCAAAATAACAGCCGTGGCCTTCTCGAGTCTATTAATACTTGGTGCTAAGGCAACACCAATGAGCTACCTAGCAACACAGCTCCAGCTTACCCCACCAAACACATCCTGTCCTTCCCTTCCCATCCAAACTCTGCCTCTGGAGTATTTGGAAACCAGCTGAACAAATGTAAATTGAATTTGGATGTGAAGAACTGCCTCTGGGCTGTGTGTCTTTATGGGGTGGTTTATGGCTCTGCAGGCCCCAGCAGAAAGCAGCAGTCATGCACACCACATCCAGACTCCCCCGAGCTACAGATGGTGATGGTCCCACTTGCAGACACCATCTCCCAAGCCCTGGCAGGCCACAAGCAGGACAGGATGTGACAGATCACTGGGAAGTTTGTTGTGTTCCAAGCCCACAGGGATAACTTTTCTCCTTTGACTGTGACGCATTTTCCAGAGTACTCAGCACTCAGGCCTAGACTGCAATTTTGACACCATAATTTTGGCTTTCTACAACCAGTTTAGAAGGAAAGAAAGAGGAAAAATACACCTGAAATACTGCAAAAGGAGAAGCCCAGAGCACTGCACTGCAGACAGAGCATTTTGGTGCTCCTCAGAGTATTTTTACATGCATACATAATCAAATAATACTATGTAAATAATTCAATCATGCAATGGGGTTTAATGGAGCAATAAAAACAGCTCACAAAACACTGTTTTCCCAGTTGGAGCAGCAGTGGTATCCAGCACCACAGTTCTCCAGGGTTTACTTATGAGCTCCACATTTTACAACTTCTTATGGGACTAGTTAAAAGGAGAAGAGAACAGCCTAAGGAATAACCTGCTACGCTGGGATTTAAGTCACTTTGTGTAGCACAGAGTTGATTAAAGCACATCTGTTTGGTGCTTCACAGTATCTACAAGCACTGCCATCACCCTCACTCCTCTGCCTAATGCACACAAATGAAAACAGAGCCAAAAGCCCAAGGATTTTCTAGAGAGTCCCAAAACTCTCATCTAAGGACACAGAAGCCCTTCACAAATGCTCTGACCAAGGCAAAGGGAGCACATGTAGGACAATGGGAAAACTGAGCAGGTTTTGTCAGGTTTCATGGGCCCCCATGTAGTTTCACACACTAAAAGTCACATTTTTACCACGACAAACTCAGCTCTGAGTGTCCAGACGTTCCCAAGTAATGGTGCTTCTCCCCCTCCCTCTGCTCGCAGTGCATTCTGTTTTGCTTACTCTCCTGGGCTATGTGCCAGTAATAAGAAACAACCCAAATAGTTTGCTCAAAAATAATATCATTTACTCTTCCAAGACCTGTGAAAAAAAACCCAAAACACAACACAACATAAAAATCCCTCCAAGAGGTGCTCAGAATTTGGCCCTTGGTCCTGAAAGAAAACATTTTGAAGCCATGTGTTCTCAGATCTCAGTCATCTTTCTCTCCCAGCCTGACCAAAAAATTCAAATGCTTTCAAAAATAACTTCAAACCTCAAACTTTTTTTTTTTTTTTTTAAATGGGAAGTTGGGAATGCTCCTCAGGCCAGACCATGTAAATAAATACATTCCTTGTTCCAACAGGCTGATGGTATCTTAGCAACAAGGGAAATACCAGATAAATATTGGTTAGGCAGTAACAGCAGAGGTAGGA
>NW_008684347.1:31477-33651 GCF_000695815.1 Acanthisitta chloris | reverse complement strand
TAGTCAATCCTGTGCTGGAGAAACTCATGGCCCGGACACAGAGACCCCAAATAACCCTGGAACAATGAACTCCTGTCCTGCCAGGGCTGGGTAAGCAACACTGTTCCTCCAGCCAGGAAGGAACCAACTCCCTTTCCAAATACTGCTCTTGCAAAGGCAACTCATCCTCTTTGGAGAGAGGAACAGGAATAGAAAGAGCCATACACCACACCCTCCGGAGGATCCTTTATATCCCTAGGATTTTTAGTGCTGCATCTGGGACAAGGAAAAAGTCCTATCTGCTTGTTTTGACACGTCATTACTGCACACAAGTGCATGGGAATGGCACAGACTGCTCTGTTACCCACAGGCCACTCACAGGTGAGGAGAAACTTCATAGAAGCTGACACCGCGGTATCGCTCCATGTTCTGTTTGCTGTAGATTTCCAGTTCCTTGTATGGATTAACAGACACCAGAACGGAGCCAATGTATGTCTGGAAAAGAGAACAAGAAGCAGTGAGGTCACAGAAGGTCTGGCAGCAGAGTGTCTGACAGCACAGGCTCAGAGACTCAGTACTGGGGATGCTGCTGAGGGTTTCCAAAGAGGCCAAGGGTGCTGAGGAAGTGACCTCTTAGTGCTGTGAGAGTGACACTGCTGGAGTTAGACCAGACATGTTATCTTTGCTGGACAAACAGCACCTGCAAAAGGTTTTAGTGCTTCTAACAAGCCAAAAACTGGATTATTGCTGATATACCATTTGGAATCAAGTCCAAATCTGGGGTTGCAGCAAGTGAGTGAATTCATGACACGGAAAAATGTGGTGAGAGTTGGATATTCAGTGCTGGCAAGAGCTGTAAATGCCAGCAGAGCTCAAGGGAAGCACTGCATTGAGTCCCTACATCTGTCAACACGACATACTCCAGATGACTTCTGACAGAAGCAACCATGGCCTGTTGAAGTTGACATCACCACCTCCAAACCCAACTGCAGAGCAAAGCCATGGTACATCCTCTGCAGCAAAGAGCCAAACCCAGGTCAGTGATGAACCCTCTGGTGTCTGTCACTGCTACTCACATAGATCAGGTTTTCCTTGAAGCGCTTGCGCAGGTTTTCGATGAACGCTGCTTCGCTGGTGAAGTTCTCCAGCAGGACAAAGTCCTGCACCCCCACACGGTCCCGGGCGGTCAGAGCGCTCTCCATGGTCAGCCGAATGCCGTTAGCTCCCAATCCCTGCAACCAAAACCACAGGAGGGTTGGGATATCTCTGGGTTTGTATGCAGCTCCCCAACTCCACAAGAACCACAATCATCCATGGATATTAGAATAATCCCACTGCTACTGGAGCAAAATGCTACTCAGTGTGTACAACACTTTAGCACTAAGTGCTTTGATGGAAGATAAATCAACATTAGGGGAAAACTATTGCTGAATTTCCAGTAACTTTCATCAATTAATCAATAGAACAAGCATTTCATAAAGAGAATACAACTTGGGTTTCCTTTCCCAGGATCCTTAAGACTGCAGCGTGTTCTCTCCACTTCTCCCTCTCATTTCACAAGGGGAAGCCATTCCGAGGTAAGGGATCTTTTATGACTAATGATGATTCATCCCATAGGCAAACAGCCTCACATGCTGACCAACTGAAAAGTTTTAGCAAGATATTAATAGGAAAATTCTGAGAAAAAATCAGAAGAAATGAGTAATGGGCATTTCTGCATCCCACACCACTGACTATAGACTGTGACATGCATCAAGCAACTCTACTTCTGATCCCCTTTCAAAGGTGAGGGTTCAGTGTGCTGTGGTTCAGACACAGCCATCTTTGGGAAACACATCTGCTGACTCCTGACTTCACTCAGCCTCCTGTACTAAAACAGAGAGGGAAATGTGCACCCAGTTGTGACTCAGTCTCTACGTGCCAGCAAAATCTCTACATGACGGACAGATGACGTACAAGGTGTAGAAGATGAGAGACCACAGAAACCAGATACAATGGAGATACACAACATGTTAAACCATTTGCCTCACACCTGTTTGCATTTCCTTATCATCTTCTTATATCCTTCTTACTTTGCAAACTCCTCACAGCAAGCATCCTCCTCCCAAATCCTTTCCCTAAAGCACCAACACTTGCAGAGAATGTTGTTATGCTCCAGGATGTTGCCATCACTGGCACAAACACCTCACAGCAAC
>NW_008684347.1:8646-31457 GCF_000695815.1 Acanthisitta chloris | reverse complement strand
GGAATGCCAGACAACAACAGTGTCATCCTGCCCCCAAATTGGGCACAGTGGTGTAGATGACTTTTGCTGACTCATGTTGTCAGGTAGTTCCTTTCTTCTCCTCCTCAAGATGTAACAGAGGTCAGAGCACAGAGACTCATGGAATGCAGGGGAAAAATAAAACCAGCCTTGGTCAGAAGAAAATCTACCTTAAGTTGTGTTAAATAGTAATAAAGGCAAGACTCATTGGAGTACAGATCTGGGTTCAAATGGGTGCAGATTACCTCAGCCTGCAGCTGTTTGGACTTACCAATGATTTACAAATGGAGCTTTGCCTATTTCTGCAAGTTATAATTGGCTTCATCCCCACAAACCCAAGGCCTGGGCAGAAGTGATTGCATGAAACCAGCAGCTTTCAGAAAGGAAAATTAATTCCTTCTGAAAATCTCAAATCCAGATCCACTCTAATGGCTCAGATACCACAGAGAAACATCATTTGATTTCCTGTTTTATTTTTTTCCAGTTAGCCACATGGTCTGGAAGGCCTGAGTTCTAAGCTTGGAGAGACTCAGACTGGGAGGGATTCTGCAGAAACTGTCATCAAGTAACTGTCTCAAAATGCCAAAAACTTTCCAAGCTAATTCTCTCACACCTTCAGCAACACGCTCTGTTGTGTGCTTTTACCCTCTTTGCCAAGATGAAGAGGAAAGGGAGAAGCCCTGCAGAAGGAAGGTGGGGAGATAAAGGACAGCATTGGCAAAAGGAATTAGAGATAAATAACATACAAATAAACTCTGCCTAGAAACCAGAATCCTTCTAATCAGAGCAGTGCAGTCCTGGAGCAGGTTTTGGACAAGGTAATGGGAACAAAGACAAAATCAAAAGAAAATAACTACTTTTCAAGCGGGTAAGTTTATGACTACAGTCTTAAAACACAGCTGTCCCCAAAACGATTGAGGAGAAGCTTCCACCCTTACGCAGTTAATCCAAGTTTATATAATCCTAAAGATTTTCACAGAAAATGTCACTCAGCAGTTTCAGCAGCTCTTTCATCAGCCACTCCCTCCAGCCCAGGACAAACCGATCCCAGCTGAGCACATCCAGGCAAAGGAAGAGGTAATGGATCCCACTGACACCACAGCAAACTGCACCTCAGGCACCTGCCCTGGGACAGGCACTTCAGGCCAAGCAGCTTTCAGTTTCCTCCACACTTTTGTCTTGTCATTCAACTCCAACTTCTCCTCGTGAGAACAGAATAATCACCTCGAATTTTCAGTCAGCTTCAAAAAAAAGAAAAAGAAAACCCAAACCAACCCAACAAAATACAACTTTTGGGCAATGTTAAATGTGACCATGTTAGGTAGGGGATGTGACGCAGTCAGATTCTCCAGAACAGAAACTTTACTCAGTCTTGTACCCTCCCAAGCCCAAGTTCAGCACAAATACAAACATCAGCCACAAACCACAGCTGAGAAATAGGCACTTCTCTGTGCCAACATTTGCTCATTTGCTTTATTGCATATGTCCAAGTCTACCACCAGCTTCAAATGTCAACATTAACCATCTGACTGCCAATAACTTCAACAGATGCAATGTAAAAAGAGGCGAAAATAAATCCTTTCTGCGAAATGGAAACAGAACAGTAATGCAGAAGGAAGGAAGTGGGGGAAGAAGACACTGGTTAGGAAAATATAATCACAGTGATGACCATATGTTCCTACTGACTGATGAGAGTGACAGTGAGGCACCGAATGCATTCAAATAAATAAAGTGTTAGCTATTTTCCGTTAGCAGGCAGACACCAAATCTGGGGGCTGTAAATTCATGCTAGAAAACCCAGTCTGGGGGGTTAACTAGGTTACAGTGGAGCTAATTAGCCATTAAAGCAGTTTGCTATGGACAGGACTGGCTCCCCAAGTGTCTTTGCAGTGGATAGATGTGTCTGTGCCAAACCACCTCCAGCTGACGTATACCCATTTACAACATCCTCTGCTCTGTGCTAGGCAAGAGATCAGCTTGGACAACTCTGACAGCCCCGTGGCACCGAGTGTGTACTCCAGGTAACCAGGAGAACACAGGCTGTGCATGTCTAGTTAGACCTTTCCTTGTGAAAATCAGTTATTCTGGAAGCTACAAAGAGAGTGCAGCAGTCAATGAGCTGTTGTGACAGGACAGGCAGAAGAACTGTCCCTCCTGCCCTTTGTGCAGCTGCACCCTTTGGCTTGCACTGACTCAGGACTTGTGCAATAAACTACTCTGGAACTGCGACAGGGATTAAAACTAACGCAGAGTTTTTGAAACTGTTTTAGTGCAGGTCATTTTCCCACACTGGCTGCACACATAATCACTCACAATGGCACATGATGGGGATGCACAGGGGAGTCAGGGAGGAGCAAATATTCAGCAGCAGGGCCAGTTCCTGGTGTCCTTAAGTGCTTCTGAAGTGACCACCTAAGGGACAAGTCAGGTGCAGCCTAAGGGCTCAACACCAAACTGAACACATCCTCATCCTCTGGGCTTGATTGCCTCCCTGGCACCTCTTAACATGACGAACTGTCTCTGAGCCAAACCAATGCAACTCACTACAGCAGCACAACAAAGTTCAGGAGAAAAGAAGTTGATAGTTTTCTGTCCAGGACATGAGTTAATCACCTTACTGTGGGATCAGGTGAGTGTTAGGGAAAGGAGGAAAAAGGAGCATGGATGACCAGTGACAGCAACAATCACTTAGGTTAGCTCCACCACGTGCAGTTTAGTCCTGCATACAGGGATCAAAAAGAGGACCAGGCTGAGGATCATCCCAACCTTTGTAGGATGGGTACATCCTGCTAATGCCACACCCAGCACAGACTGCAAACAAGGAATTGCAAAAAACTGAGCAATCTCCATATGATCTTGGTGCCTGTAGGCTTAGGAGTGCCTGTGCCTGCTCTCAAACTCCCTTTCATCCCCCACTACACCACTGCCCTGACGGTCACTCCCACTCCAGAGCGTACAAGCTGACTTTTGCCACTACATTTCCCAAACCCACCCCATGGTACAGTTTCAAGGGACTCATTCCCACACTATTTTAACCCACTCCTTGCTTTTAATCTCTTCTCCAGAGCTGTTAGCACAACAGTGGCTCAGGGCCAGGAAGGGAGAAGCCGTTGCTCCCGAACGGTGGGACAGAGCCAGCACAATTACCAACGTGGTACTACTTCCACATGCCTTTTTCTTCCCTGTGATTAAATTTGGGGAAAGACTTTCCGCTGGTGTAAATTAGTGCTGCTGAATGCAGACTCCAGAGCCAGGTTTACATTGGCTGAGGTTCCAACTTGCCCTTTGTATTCATACAAGAGTCAACAAGACCAGAAAATACCTTCAAAGCTCCTGGGAGCACAAAACCACTCAAGAGTGTACCAAAGAGTTTCCTAAACCGACCCAGTAAATCGCTGACATGGTATTGTGAAGGTGTAAACACATATTTTTCCTTTCAACTATGCTAAATGCCAAAGTATGATAAGGATTTTCCTCTGCTTAGGACTTGGAGATCTAACACACCTCAAAAAATGAAAAATAGGACTGTTTGCTCCATGCAACAATGCCCAAAGTATTTGAGTCAGCCTGAGCACACTGGGGAAATGTTCTTCTCATGCTGGGAGGTGGAAGGCAACTCTGCCATGAGCACTGGGGTTCAGGGCTGATGTGAACAGAGCAAGAAACTCCCCCCAGCTTTGTCCATCTGTGTTGCTGCTCTGTGGCCATGCAATAGTCAGCAGACCAAGTTATAGGAAGGACTCAACTCCCAGCCTTGGCTTACCCCGAGGGGTACCAGAATGGTCTGTTGGCACAGTGATTCCAACACACAAATGCTGTGACCACTGAGAGAACAGGCAGCACCTGGCAGCTCAGGAAACTCCCACTCCTTCCTGGAGCATCCACGAGTGAGTCACATGCAAACACCTGGAGCTCTCAGAGTGAATGGTCTTGTATGGGGCAGATATATAGATGTAGATATAGATATATATATAACCATCTGATTTAGAAAGGAAAGTCACAGCGTGAACAGGATTTCTGCTTCAACATCTGAAAACGTATCTTTTACTATTTTCTTCTAGCTATCCATTTTCACAGGTTAGCTCATAGCCATTCAGGAGTCTCACACTGAAACAACCTCAGGAAGTGGGTGCCAGATGGAAAAGGCAGTACCTTTTCCCTTGGTATCAAGTGAAAGATGATTGATCTGCAGGTTCCAGAAATAGTTACAAATCCGGAACGGAAGAACAGGCAAGAACCAAATGTGAGTGGGAAGGGAAATTCAGATTAGATTCTGGAAGACAATACAAGTCTGAACCAAGAACAAACCTCTTGTAGGGAGGTGGCAGTTAAAAACCATTTGTCTCCTGGATAGTTTGACATTCTTTGCTGTCATGCCAAAGCTACAGGAAGGAAAAAAAAATTCCTTTGATTTCTACTCCATTCTACAGCCTGGGAAAGGGTTTGGACACGGCATGGGCTAGACAGCAGAGCAGACAAAATCAACTGCTGTATGCAGGGCCTCAATTCCCAAGGTGCAGAGTGGGATAGCTCCTTCTGCATGAAGAAAGCAATATGAAAACAAGGGAGGTGGACCGGAATTGAGGCATCTTAGTCAAGCACTTGCTGCCTGCCAGCGAATCCCTGACAGACTCAAGTGCAGACACTCAGGATTCTCCTCCCTCCTGCCACACTGAAAATCAGCTGCACATTTTGGACACAACTCTTTCTGTTAGTCAACAACTGGGTGGGAAAGAAAGTTCCCTGAGAGGCAGCTGCGGGTCTCCCATAAAAATCCTCTGCAACCAACCACATGGATTTCTCTGCCCTTTCTGAAGCCACCTGAGCTAATTTCTGTGACACAGATGTGGCTTGTTTAATTAAAAAAATTAAATAACAAAAGGAAATGTTTTATTTTGCTCTTAATTATGTAATGGCGATGAAGTGATTTCCCTTAAGCCAACCTGAGAAAATCAGCACTGTCCAATGGATTGGGATCAAACCCAGGTAAGGACTCTGATGACACAGAGCAGCAGAGTTAAAGGGAACAACTTCAACTTGCAGAACAGTTACCATGTCAGGAACTGCCACTCAAGGACCATTTATAGCAGAATCACTTATTCCTGCTTCTTTTAGAGCAATACATCACCAGCAATGGAATGTCTGGAGTCAAGGAACCTGGTCCTCCCTCTCTGATACTTCCCTCCCCATCCTCCACCAGATGCTGGAAGGATTTAACTATGGGATACTTCACTCAAAGATTACATTACAGAGAGAGAAATGCTACTTCCTTGACTAATTCTTGTAAAGTAATTATTTTGAAGTCTTCCATATTTTAACTAGGGATAAATTGGAATACTTTAGATAATAAAATAATTGGATATATATATATGGGAAGCATAAAATAATTGGGAATAGAGGGCAAGCCATTTCATTCTGTGCTCACAAAGATTTGTCACATCCCCACTAGCAAATTGCCTGGAAATTAAAAGTTCTGCCTCTCTCACTTTCCAAGCTACAGAGCCATTTAGTCTCCCACCCTAAACTGCAAAGCAGAATAGGAAATGTGAGCAATGGATCACCCTGTGGACATTAAGTATTTGGGGAGTTAGAACAGTGAAAGCAAAAATTTAATCTTTTGAGAACCGATAATGCAGGTGCAGCTGTTGCTGTAATTAATCATGACTCTTAATATCTTAATCAATGACATTTGACATCTGCAACATTCAGAATAGTGAGAATCCATCTAAGGAGCTCAAATGTAAATTAAAAATGCAAATTATGATGGACCAGAAACCAAAGAAAGCCACGGAGAGATGCACAACAAGCAGGTAATAGAATTTGCTCAATGTTTATAACCTAATTACATTTTCTAGATTTAATTTTGCAGAGGGGTAAGTTAGGAGACAAGAGAAGCAATTAGGAGTGAGAAGAAAAAAGTAGTTATAAGAACTGATTTAATGGAGAGGATAAATGTTTACCCCTAAGAGGGATAATGTTGATATTTCAATCAGCAGGCTAAATATAAAATAGCAGTTAGAAAAATGAACTAGGCAAACCAGACTGGAAAAGTAAATACACTGAATTTCTATATTGAGGGAGCTGACATTTTTGCCCCTGAACAGATGACCCAAGCTGTTGCTGATGACAGTTTGCACAGTAGTACTACCTGTGAGCACAGGTCACGGCTCTGTGCATCACACAGCAGCTTCCCATCACAAACAGCACTAAAAAAAAGGCCCCCAAAAAGGCCAAACATCAGCTCTCTGCCCTTGCAAGTGGCAGCAGCTCAAACACTGCCCCACAGATAAGAGACACAGTATACACATGTCCCTGCAGCAAGGGGTGTCCCCACTCCCCACTCCGACTGCTGCTCTCACTGCCAACTCCCCAGGGCTCACCCCAGTCCTCCTGCAGCTCCCTGCCCTGCTCCACACCAGCCCTTCCCTCCTCCTCCAGGGGATTCCACACTCCCCACACAACCATTTTGGACCACGATGTCTTTCAGAGATAGTAAAACTTTCCGAACAGAATGAGCACTCTGGTGCATTCCCAGGGCATGTGCAGGGCACTTCCACACCCACATGTTCTCTCGGAGAACATCAAGCACCACCCTAGAAAACTCTCTATCACACTCACCTGTCACATCTGACAACCTTTCTCTGTGTCCACAGCTGGACAGAGGTTTGCTGGCTCCACTGTTCCCCGTGCCAACAGAAATCCAAGCACAGTCCTCTCAAGCCCTGTCATCTCCACATTCAGATGTGCTGCCACAGGGAGGGACTCTGCAGGTCCCCCAAAAGCTCTGCCCTTCCCTTCACCACTAAGACCTGTTTTCATACAGTGATCAACACCAGACTGTTTGGGAAAACACACTAGGATCTCTGGATTGAGCAGCTATGGGATACTCCAGGCCCATGCTAACTCTTCTTCAACAGTCAGAGAATTGCTTAAATCTACAGATGTGACGTTTTCAATCTTTCTTTTCCTAAATTTGGTAAGTTTACCAATTAAAGCCTTGAGCATTCTTATCCAGTCAAAAGCCCACACACTTTTTTATAATGTTCCCTCATTCTTGACCTCAACATCTTCCAGGGTCAGTGAATTCCATGGACCAATTACACACTGTATGAAAAAAACCTTTGCATCTCTTTGGCAACTTTTAACTTAACTGAATGTCCCTCCTCCTGTGCTACAGCACAGAAAAAAGGAGTTCACAATCTGCCTTCTCTGTGGCACTGTTGTATGTGTCATTTTTTCCCAACCCTCTTACTCATCCTTTTTTCCAGGTAACAATCCTAGTCCTCTCAATCTTCTGCCACATATTCATTGTCCTAAGCTTCTGGGGCTGTCCTGTGATGCAGCATGATGCAGAGCACAGGGCTTGGCTTTCTGGCTGCTGCTAAAACATGCACAGAGTTCTCCTAAATACACCCTGGAGGAACTGAGTGGCAGTGAGTCCTTAAGTAGGTACTCCCTGCCATTCCCTGGGGTGTCAGGCACAGCTGAAGAAGTCCAGGTCCCTGGGAAGGACAGGAGCAGAGACCAACACCAGGTTGGTACATTCACATCCCTCATGCTCCTTCCACCCGAGTGAAAGCTCCACCCTTTCATCTCCTAATGAATCTCCTAATGAGCACAGCTTTCCCCCCCCTCTCTTCCCACTTTCTCAACTCCCACTTTGGTTTCCTCCTCCAAACAGGTATTTCCTGGGGTTTTATCACACCCTTTCACATAACTTTCCAATGAAGGAGTCTTTGGCAAAGCAGGCTAAAGCATTTCACTTTCCTGATGAAACCCTGAAATTGTACCTCCCTTTTTCTCAGGCAACACATATCTGAAAGCTGCAAAACCCCCAGAAGAGTTAAAGAAATCTTACCCCTCCTCTGAACTTCATTTCTGCCTTCTGCCAGCTCCCGCAGCACTCGCTGAGACTCAGTTTACGCTACTGCAAAAAACAGCAATCTGAGGACAAGTTCTCTCTTCTGTCAGTTGCCTTTTTTTTTTTTTTTTTTATGACATTTTCGGTGCAGTCAGAATTCCCTCCCTCCCACCCGCTCCTACTGGAGCATCCTGGAGAGGGCGTTTTCCAAGCAGGAGGAGAGCAATTCTCCTCCCCTCCCAACCAGGAGAGCCCGACGTGCACAGCCCGAGAGAGGCAGTCCCAGGGAAATCAGCTGTCCTCTGCCTGCGGAGTTCCCACTGCCCAATGACAGGGAAAAACGGAAAGAAAAGTAATCCCAGGCGCTGGAAAACCTGGTGCAGAGCCCAACACAGAAACCACAGCAAACAGACAGGAAACAATGTGCTCTGGGACAGTGAGTTTTTGCACTGAAACAGCAGCATGGAGAAGGCTCCTCAAACCCACTCCCAACTCACCCCAACCACAGCAAAACCTCCTGGGCTTAAAATTATACTTGTATTACCCTCTCAGTACATCAAAGGACCATGAAGAGTCCAGGGGGAAGATGTAGTTTGCTTTGTCTGCCCTTGGAATAGTTTAGAATGATTTGGGTTGGAAGGGATCTTAAAGCTCACCTGGTTGCAATTCCCTGCCATGGGCAGGGACAACTTCCACTAGCCCAGGCTGCTCTAAGCTCCATCCAACCCACCCTTAACATGGTGGCTCAGCAGTCCTTTATTCCACATTCATTTTGAGGCATCCACCCTCAAAACACCCACTTGATGTGGAGGTTCTTGAGGTTCTTCTCACAAAACAACCTGCACTACCAAGCAGGACCCTTCCTAGCAGGACACAGTCAGACTGTTGTCCTTAGTCTCCAGCCCATGCACACAGAAGTAGCACACGTTGCTGTCTCTGAGCCTATCACTGTTTGGTCTCACACAAAATTATTTATGGCCATAGCTACACCAAGAGTGTGGAAAACCCCACTCCAACCCCAACCAAAGATAAGGACATGCTGACAAAACCACTGTATTCACAACCTTTGCTAGCATTAGGTGCAACGTGAAGGGACAAGAGGCAATGGACACAATCTGGAAGAAAGGAAATTCTAACAGGATATTGGGAAATCTTTTTCCCAGGGAATGCTGTCAAATACTGGAACAGGAGGCCCAAGGAGTTGTGAAACTCTATTCTTAGAGATATTTAAGACTCAACCAGACAATGCCTGAGCAACCTGATCTAAACTGGCCCTGCTAGGAAGCAGAGTTGGACCAGACTCCACAAGTCCCTTCCAATCTGAATCCAGTCATTATTTTGTCCCTCAATGGACTAAGCTATGCATCCATCCTAAAATGATTTACAAGTATAGCAAATAAAGCTTTAGATCTGTTACAGAGCCAAAGGTTACCACCCCTCAGGTGTTTCAGGTAGCTGACACTATGAGCTGTCAGGCAGATTCTCTAATCACTGAACAGGCAGAGCCAAGAAATTATTCCCAAGCTCAACTGCTGATACTTCATGACTGGCATTACCTACAGGCAGCTCTGCTAAATACATTTTTTGTTTGTTTTTCCCTTTTTATCAAATGCATCCTTTCCAAATTCTGTTACAGAAAGGGCAAAGTCAAGCTCTGAAGTACAAAGATTCAAAGCAAAAAAGCTTCGAAGTGAAGCACAACAAGGCCATGCGTGGCCACTGCTCACACAGGAGGCTATTTAAATCCAAATACTCATGGCAGATGTTGTCAGTGGTTGGGTGCAGCACTCCCCTCTAATTAGCTCTGACACAAGGCATCCATCCCAGAGATCTTGTGCTGCACTGAATGTCATTCCATACAGGCAGAATGTGCCAAGGATTTGTGATGGAGCTTGGGTAACACTTCTGAGAGTGCTGCAGTGCCACCAGCTCCTCTGCCCTCACCAGACTCCATTTCATGTACCTCTCAGTTCTTGCACAACTCTCTTTGGCAGGATTTTTCTTCACTTCTTATCACCAATCATCAGAGGAGTTGGGTGAATTATTAACAGAGGCAGCCCCAGGACATGTTTCAGAGGTGGGTTTAGTTTTGGTCTGTCAGAACACTGAAGGAAATGGACAATACTCCAACTCTGCCTCAGTGCAGAAACACAGGTAAGATCAAAGGTAATATAAGCCACATTTTCCCAAAAGAGCTACATTAGCCATTACTGAATCACAACAGCAAGAACTGAGCCAGGAGTCTTCCAAGTATCATTAAAGCTGTAGGCTGGTGGCTCTAATCCTCCATGAGGAGAAAGTCAGTGCTCCACCATCACTCATCAAATCAGTCTAGTTGTAACCAGAGTCAGTAAAACTTCTGTTACAACTTTAAGTGTTAGCAGAGTTATCTTCACATAAACAACTTCACCCTTCTCCTAGTTCACACATCCTAAGACTTCTCAGAACACAGTTCATCACTGAAAATGCCATGTACGAGAAAAAGACAAACCAGTCCAGTATTCAGAAGTACTTTTTTTTAACCATTTCCCTTGGCTTTTTGAGGCAAAACCCTTTTATGCATTTATTCACTAGGAAGACCTTTACTCAAAATACTTTTTTCTGCCATCAAACTACTGCCCAACTTTTGTTGGCAAGGAAAACACTCCTGCATGTGGGTTAGCCTGAATTAGGAGGGAAAAAATAGTTAGAAAGCAATGTAATTTTACTTTAAAAGACCTTGATCCTGGATTCTTCAGGTGATAAACCCAGGCTCTTCCTTTCCAGCAGCAGAGCCCAGCCCTTGTCTGTGATTTCTGCTGAGGATGCCTGGCAAGGTCTGTATCACTACAACAGGCAACTACAGGCAGAGGTATGAATCAAGTTTTCCAGGCCTCACCAGTTAGAAGTGAGTCACATAAACCCTGGATTAGAGCACTGGGATTGCTCTGCTCATTGCTGATAAGCAGCTGATTCCCTGCATACAATTTCACATTCAAAGCAAGGGGACTGGAAACCTTTCCTGTCAGCCCTGCTCCGACTGGCTCAGCGCCGTGCGTGACTTGCTAAGCTACACCCGCACACAGTGGCTCTACTGACAAATGAAACCAGAGTTTGGCCCTAAAATTGGCATCAGCAAACACTCTGCTTCCCTTTGCTGTGCAGATTCCACTGCACAACATAAATCTGGAGGTAAGAGACGTTGGCTTGGGTTTGTGCTATTCAGTGTGGATCACATCTACAAAAGCAAAAGATGTCATAAGTACCTCTGTCAATCTTTTTTTTTTTCTGGGTTTTTATAGTATTAGTTATTTCTGCCTTGCAAAAGAACTACAGAATAACACACATTCCATAATTAGAAATCACTTGGCAAAGATACCATGGGAAAGAAACCACCCTAAACAGGCCAGGAATTTGAGAGCCCTTCCTCTTGCAGGTCAGAGGAACATCTTGAACAAAAAATAGACATTTCTGTAACCTGTCACACGTGTCCTGCTGTCAGCCTGTACTAATCTGAAACTGATTAAAATGCCTCACATTCCCAAGACACCCTATAGCAGAAACTGAAGGTTCTGAAGGAGTTTTGGCCCACGGCTTAGGAGAAAAAAAGCCCTGTTCCAGCAGAGGATGAACATTTGTCTGCAGGATAACTGGATAAATCAATGCCCTGACAAAGAGCCAATGCTAAATATTGTAACAGGCTTGATAACAAGGCAGAACCTCCTACCCATACCATTAGTCCTGCTAAGAATTGTCTGTTTGCTACTCTCTTTTTGATTGGATTAATGCATCTCCTCTTTCCTCACGTGGAGAGTAACCAGCTGTGCTCCAAACAAGTAGTTAGGAACAGAAGTCTGGACACAGGACATTCCTGCACACCTAGAAAGGTTAAATCAAGAGCTCATTATACTCACTCGAAAGGTGTCTCAAGATGGTAAATTCCTTAATTTTATTGCAAACCTCATGACATCACAAGCTGACTTAATTCCCTGAATCTGTGTGAATGTGTTTGCACAATTACAGACAAAACCTTAAAAAGACATTAGGTGTGGCCAAATGGGTTCACAAACCAGAGGACAAAGGATATTTAGATTATTATTTTGGATTCTAATTTATGCTTTATAATGCCTAAAACTGTCAATACTGGTTTTGTTTGTTTCAAGAAAGCTTTGACAGTGAGAACACTAAACTTCTTTTCTTCCCAAGCTCAGTCTTTCACAAATAAACATTACAAAATAGATGGGATATCACAAGAAATGGAGATAGAGATGCACACCTTGGATTCCTGCACTTTCTCTATGAGTGCTGCTGACTGTTTTGATGCCCCTGGTGATAGATGTGCTTGAGAAGCAGCAGATTGAGAAGCACATACACAGGGCTCATCTTTAGTTATGGCTCTCGCACACACACAATAATTCTGGGTCTATGACGTGAGTGAAAACAGAAACTGGGTTAATCTGACAAATTAAGATAAATTTTCCTTGTTGTTGCTCTCTGCGGAACCAGTGAAACAGAAATGGGTGACTGGCTTTGACAGTGACCATCAGAACAAAGTCCCACTTTATAATTACCAGATGCCCTTAATATGATGCCAGTTTGTCTCATGCCTGTGGCCCCACTCACGCTCTGCCCTGCGTTCCAGCTCTGCCAGTGCTGCACAGGGCTGAGACACAGTCACCTCTTCTGCTGGTTCGGATCCCAACTGCTGCACTAACTTCAACAGCAAAGTTTAAAGACAGCAGTTAATTCCCTCGGATTGCTCTGCCTGTACTTTGATACGCTCACGTTAAGCAGGTTCCCTGCAGCGTCCGCGGCAAGAACACCCGGAGCAGTTCGGAGAGAGCTGTTAATACAAACAGCCTGACTCAGTTCAGCTGATGTGCATTCCTCCAGACTGACTTTCCAAACAGTCACTCCCAGTGGCAGGACCTACATCTTCCTTTTAAGGGGAAAAAATGTTTTCACAGGAAAAATTAAGTGTTCAAAGTCCGTGCCTATCTCTGTGCTTTCAGTGACGGATCTCGCCTTGAAAAGCACATTCTCATTACACACAGAATAAAAACTTGTCCCTCTTTAATGTAAAGTTGTTTCTCTTTTTAACACAGCTGTTGGCTTTCTACCAATGTCCTGGCACTCTCAAGTGAAGTGTCCTAGCATAATATTTTTCACTTGAACCAACATGAAACTGAGAATTGGTTTTCCAAAGCATTAGGACAACTAAATCTGAGTGAGAAGAACATAATGAAAAAGAACAGGCAGAATGTACAGGCTGTAGACAACACTTCACAGCTCACACTGGTGGTTGACAGTTCCTATTCCTTCATCTTTCTTTTCCTGCATTTCTGAAAAGAGGCTCAGTGTTAGAAAGGGCTTAAGACTGGAAAGCATATCCTAACAAAAACTTCTTGTTCCATCAACACTAGATAACGAAAGACTGAACACCGATGCTTTGCCTGCATCTTAGATGAAGGAAACAGGATTTCCCTCTGCTACTCCCTGAGCAAGATCCCAAGGAAATGTTTCTAATAATAGGAAATTACTATATAAGGCCAGATCAGCACTAAACTGTTTGCAGTGCGGAAGAGAAGGATGTACAAGAGTGCTGAGGAGGGACACAAGAGGCAGAGCAGAGTTGCTCACATATCAGTGTCCCTCTCCACAGAGATGGACAGCATTGAAGCTGTGGCTCCTGTGCTGAGCACAGGGGTCTCTCCCACAGCCCCAGAACAGAAACTAAATGTACAAATTAGAGCTACTCTGTCCTTCTTCTGTCATGCCCTTGCTTTTCTACAGGGCAGGAAAAAGACAGAATAGACTTTTAAATCTACAAAACAGCATGTGCCAAGCAAAGCTGAGCTCATCTCTGATAGGAAAAGGGCAGGCAAAGACACAGCCACGTCCTAAGGCACAACATGGGCAGTGGTAATGCAGAAGGCAGGCTGAGAGCTTCCCTTCCTGCCTTTCCTGGGCACGGGATCCATGGGGCACAACAGTTTGCTGTCGTGTTTCGGGAACTGGACAGCTCTCTCTTACTCGTTTTCTTTGAAACTGTAAAGATGTTGGGCACCCGTGGAAGGAGCCATTTAACTTCATTTTCAAAGTGTTCCCACATAACTGTAGGCAATAATGTCTCCCAGGCCAACAGTTTCAGCAGAAACAGCTGCACAGAGCTACAAGCAGCTGTATATGAGCTGTCAGAGGGACCTGTGTTGAGCTGTAGCTCCAACACACACTTTTCACTATCCCTCCAGCAGACTCAAAACCTGTAAGCCCAGTTAAAGACAGATTTTCCTCCTTCTTATACAAATGGAGTTCCTACAACAATGCTCACGAAGACCTCATTTGGATACAGTGATAAAATTGGAACATTTCCCTGTGATCCCAGTGAGGGGTATCTCTCCATCTCTGCTTTGTCTTTGGCTAAGGCCAGGAGCTCTCAGCTCCCTGTGCAGGGAAGCTTGCTGAGCAAACAGAGTCTGACACAGTCCATAGCTGCCACGGAAATGAGCACAATATAAATTGCTAGACAGATTTATCACCCAGATTTTTTTTCCCTGACAGCAAGAGATGTTTGTGACAAAATGTACAAACAATTTTGTATCTGTAGCCCAGCTATGTCCTATGTCTCTTCTCTCTCCAGACACAGCCCCTGCAGAGTTACACAGCTTCTAGTGGAACGTGAGGCCAAATCCCAGCCAACATTTTTGTTTCAGCTGGGAAGATCTCCTTGAAATGCAATAGCCAGTTTGCCACAGCAGAGTTAGGCTGAGAGCCTTAAAAAAGGCAAGGCAGGCTGCTCTTATGAAAGACTCATTGAAGAGTCAGTGAGGCAGTTTGACAGCAGAAGCACTTTCTACACCACAGCATCAGGAGCTTCCCAGTCCTCGTGAGAACACGGCAGCGTTCCACGGGATTGCCCCGGTGTAACCAGGCCCTCAGGTATGTCCTTCACCAACTGCTCATACCTGGCTCTTGTCCCCATAGTACCTGGCCAGAAAAGGGTGTGCACTCAAGGGTGTGTTAGGCCTTCCAGGGCATGCACCACTTCTGTGCCAAGAGGATGTTTCATACTGGACTTATCTTTAGGGACATCTTGATTTTTGAAGACTTTTTAAACTGACCTTTAATTTTTGTCCTGTTATAAACTTCATATTCTTGACTGCACAGTGAGGTAGAAAACAAGTGCAGGCAACAGGCAGGGTATTTTCAGAACCAGTGACATAAGTGGTTATGATTCTTAAAGAAAATCAACTACAAGAAAGCATTCATATTAAACCTCCTTATGCCTCTTTTCTCTTGCAATAGCTGCTCCATACCAATTTTAAAGCAAGGTGCTGGTATGGCTTGTGGTCAGTGGTATCTGAAAGTTAAATTTGGATAAAATATTTTTGGGAACTAGCTCCCTGTGGGTTTAAGTCAGTACAAAGTCTCAGCTTTAAGCCTGGACCCTAACAGTGTTGTATTCTCTGTTTATTATTCATGACAAGTCAAAGGATGCAGTCAGTAAGTTGTTTGTTCAGTTTCCACTCTGCTCCAGGAGAAATAAGATATTTGTCTTGGCTCTAGAAAGTGAGAAGAATCACAGGTATGAGAGCAGGAGTCTGAAAGCAGAGTTCAGCCATCCCTACTAACGTTGTATTGACAGGAGCCCAAGTTTGCCACCAAGGATGATTGCAAAATTCTTTGCTAAATATAGGAATTGTCTATTTAGAACTGCTGACACTAAAACAGTATGTTGCTTTATTTTCTTTAGTGGGTTAAATCTGAAGCCTGGGGAAGGCTACCTGAATGACATTATCCTTAACTGTGCCAACACAGATCCTTTTACAGAAATACAAACACCAGATTTATCTACTATATCAGACTCCTCCATAAGAAACAACTAGACTTGACTGACTTGTCCTATGCTGTCCTTTTTTCTTTTAACTGACAACTTTCATCTATGCAGTTTTGCATTAAAACAAACCACACCCAAAAACAGACCATTGGTACTGTGAAAAACAGTTTAAAAAGGAAATACCTCCCTCTAAAACAGCCAAAAGAAATTGTTTCTTTTAGTCAAGGTGAAGCTGTTTCTCTCCATAAAGCCTGAATAAAGGTGTTGTGGAACTCCAGGTTTGCTGTCAGAATGATGAACTTCTCTCTTAGGTGGAGATTGGGGCACAGGTAATGTTTAGATGAGTATATTCAAACTTCCAGTGTCAGAAAAATAAAGGTCAAATGGCTAAAACTTTCCTGAAAAGCACAGGAGAGAGGATCACAAATGGAACATAGAATCATAGAATCAACCATGTTGGAAAAGACCTCCAAGATCATCAAGGCCAACCCTACCATGGTTACTAGACCATGGTGCTAAGTGCCACATCCAGTCACAGCTTAAAATCCTCCAGGGATGGTGAATCCACCACCTCCCTGGGCAGCACATTCCAATGCCTGAGCACTCTCTCTGGAAAAAATCTCTTCCTAATATCCAACCTAAACCTCCCCTGGCAGAGTTTCATCTTCTCTTAAATTTTCTGGTTTTTTTCACAAAATAGCTTATACACAAGTGATGCCCCAACAACTAATCACTCCTCCTCCCCATTCCTGTTACTCTAATAGCCAAACCCACAGTATGGAGAGTTTATAGCAGCACAAAGATGTATATATCAATCTAACTTGTACCTGAAGTTTAGGGAAATGTTGCTATGAGCAACATTTTGCACTGGTACAATTGTATCTGTCACATGCTTGTTCTGTGTAATGTCTTTAGGTTCCTTGAGGAAAACCTCAAGACAGCAATCTGCAAGTGAAGTTGTGACATTCCAGCCCCATGCCAGAAGCAGGTGACACCTGGGAGTAAGGAGTTCTTATTTTCCTTCTGGGTGTGACCCTGTTTTAATGTAAACGTAGCAATGCTGTCAGCAAACTACGAGTTGCTAAGTGGAGTTCAAGTTCTGTGAGCACTGCAAGAAGGCACATTCAATGCTTTGGACATTCAAACAAGTGGAGTAGTTTCTAATTTGATGATTTATAAGTGAAGAGTTTACAGGCACAATTTGTACTTCCACCACAGATTTTTTTTTTCCCCCTCTGTCCCAAACTGACATTGTTGGCCTAAGGCAGGCAGTTATTTTGGGACAGTGCAAAGTTAAAAATAAGTTCTAATAGAACTATTAGGGGCACATATGGTACTGAGCTGCTTTCAAACCCTTCTTTGTGATGGAACAAAGAGCATTTTACACTCATTGTGATGGCATAAGTCCCCTATGAAAAGTTTAAGGCAAGAGTTTCAACAACAAGTCTGGAGTAAAACTAGATCACGAACCCAAAATAAAGATATTCAGTGATCTGTAGAAATTCCAGATTATGCTAAGAGCAGTGTCCAAAGGCAGAGGAAGGGGAAGCAGCCAGGCAGTGCAGACTGGCTCCCTGGCAGCATGTCAGGCTCGAGGCCTGGCAACCGACAGGAGCACGTGGGCAGATGATATTGCAGCTGGCTGATGTCTGAACTGCTTCCCTTTCCCCTGCCTGCTCTGCTGCTGAAAAGGAGGGTAAAAGCCACCAGATGAAGGGTATTGTCTGAGGTAATCTCCTTCTGACCATGCTGACAGCGCCCCAAAGAGCCCACAGCGAGCTGTCCTTCGTGCTTTTGTGAACTGCAAACATTTTGATCCTGAAATAGATACCTCCTCAGTTCACTGTACACAGGGAATGAGGAGGTGCCATCACATTGGCAAAAGTATTCCAGGCTGCCTGGCAAGTACAGCCATCATTTCAGAAGGGTATCCCACATCTACTGGCATCAGCTTACACTCAAACAATCCAGAATGTTGTTTTCCAACAGTTTAAAAACTGTTATTCCTATGGAATCAAAACTACATTAATCAAGATTTTTTTTTTAAAGTAAAAGAGGATTAATAACATTGATGCTGAAAAAGAAATAAGTGGTTGGCCTGTAATTAGGCTGCAAGGAATATCTCATCTCCAAGTCAGTTTCAACTCCCTGCTCACACAGGACGACTACACTACCCTGCTCACAGCATTTTCAAGCATCCTGCATTAACAGAGACACCTCTTTTTCTCTGATTTACTTATAGTCCCACACTGGCTGGTTGCAAAACTGCCTAAATCCTGCTGAGGTAGACACAACAGGGAGTCACAGGCCTGGCAATCTTCCTCTTGACCCTTTACATTTACTATAGAAACAACTTCTCAGCTGTGACGTCCAACTCAAATGAGAGATCCTGAAAGAATTGACAGTTGTGATGTTAATAGAAATATCAACTGTCCCACAGCATTCTGTTCTCTGCCACAACACCAGGACTGGCACCCCTAAGAGTCAGAGACAGGAAAGGGGAAGCATCCACTTGTGCTGATGCAGATAAAGAATACATCCTCAAAAAAGTGACAGGCATTGAATAGGTGGGAGTTTTTTTCACATAAGGCCACATCCTGCCAGAAAAAGCCTGGATTTGGAGATCTCATAGAAGTTGGCTGTCTTTTGATCTTCTGTTCTGATGCTGTGTGAGGAAACCCTACTGTCCATGTCAGCCAGGACCACAACAGGAACTGTCAGAAGGCACTGGGAAGGAAAACACTTTTTTTCCTCTGATTCAACAGGTATAGATTCTATAGGTTCCCTTGAAGAGAGCAAGTGCTGCAGGGCCATGAGGGAATCTGAGTTCTAACCTTAAAGAAGGGTCCAAGAGTCTCAAGAATAAGTATTCCCCATAGAAGTCAATACATGTTACCAAACCCTATAATGTAAGAAACACATACAAACCACAGGCAGCAGCTTGGGTTCCTCTGCTTAAGTTTCTGTTCAAACAACTCTCATATTGCCAGGGCAGCATCATTTGCTATTACAGCAACAACATGAGCTCAACCTTCATCACTCTACAACAATGAGAGGAGGCTGCAAAAAGCTGAGAGCTGATACAGCCATGCAGGGCAAGCCCCAGATTAACCCTGCCTCACCAAGGTCAGTGAGAGCTCTGCCATCAGCTCCAGTTGTGTTGGAGTGCAGGAAAAAAGGTTAAGTTCTTTTACATCACCTAAAGAAAAGCAGCAAAACTTGAGGGTTTGTTTCAGGAGCTGTTGCTTGTATGGCTGAGCTAGACAAACAGAGACACAGGGAAGTTCAACACTGTAAATTATTGATCTGCTGCTTTCTAGACACTGAAACTGGTAATTAAACAAATGGTAAAGAGATACTTCATCAATTATAGAGGTGTCACTTTAAATTACACTTGCTCTGGGATGAATAAAACACAGAGGTTAAATGCTTTGGGTACTTCTTGCTCAAAATCCTCACTGCAGCAACACTGAATCCAATTCTCTTGTACTGCTGCTCCAGAGCTCTGTGCTCTGGGCACGTATTAAGCTTGATAAAGGGAAGTGAAGCTTTCGTTCTTTCCCACACCATATCCAGCAAGCACAGTCCCATGGTCAGGAGAGAGGATTTGGAGCTGAGACTAGTGTCATTCCTTTTCTGCTCCACATGGTCAGTTACATGGCTGCAAGTCAAGGCCCTGTGATAACAGCCCTCCCTCCAAAATCAGACAAAAACGGGTTTTGTCTGCTAACAGCCAGTTGTGAAATCTGTGAAGCACTAGGCAGACATTGACACTGGTCTTATGGTTTTTAGAAACTATAGACATGCACACACCCTCCACAACCTAAAATTACCCCGACAAGCTGCTTCTGAAGCAACATGGTGATGTCAAGGACACCCTTTTGAGCAGAAATCATGTCACAACTGTAATGACTACTCAGATTTGATTGATGATAAATTTTATATCAGGGTGCACGCCATCCTGCATCAAGCCTAATCTTATCTCAATCTCACCCGGTAAATATTGTATGAATGTAAAAATATACTTGCTCTAATACTTTGAAACAAAAACCAGCCACCAAAAAGAGCTTGGCCATCTTGCAATTACTGGCAGAGACTCTCTCTAGAACCACTATTACATCTCTCAAATAGGTTTCACTCTGAGAAAACACTATTGAAGGCTGAGTTCATCAATTGATTGAGATAGGTCAGGGAGTATGAATAGTCTAAGTGCATATGCATCAGAAGCAAAGAGCTTAAAAGCATGTGCAAAACAACCCTAACAGGTGGACACAGTTGGCATCTGTCAGGGAGCAGAGGCAGCAGTGAAGCAATAATGCTGGAAGGCAAGATCAGGGAAACAGCGGCTGCTGGTGGAGCCAGAATAGTCCTAGAAGTCACAAAACTTGTGCTTGCTGTGAAGTGGGGAAGAAGTGAAGGTGGGAATCCAGAGGGGAAAGTGAGAGGCCAAGGTGATGAACCATAGGAAAATGCTGTGGAAGCTGGAGATGAAATAGTCAAAGTGGGAGATGAAGGCTGGACTGTAGGAGTTTTGTGAAGAACACCAGCACTGGGTAGGGGACAAGAGAATCAAAGGCTGAGCTGACTCTCCCTACCGCTCCCAAATAATGAGGCTGAAGCACAAGGAGAGCAAGCTCTGCCCTGGGCCTGATGCCAACTGCTTTATGAAGTCTTCCTTGCGTGTTCTAAGGAGAGTTACACAAGGTGAAGCTTTATTCATAAGTGCCTGATGGCATCCTGTGTGTGCAACAGCTCCTACCAGCAGAGCAGTGTTTGTGGGAAATGTTAGGAAGAGTGTCTAAGAGAGATAAAGCCTTTGAGTTGCAGACGAAGCTGCCAGCCCTCATTTCCAGCTTGTCAGAGCAAGTCCTTCTTGAAGTCAGCAGCCTGGAATGAAGAGAATCTGGCATTTGTGCATGGATGTATGGCTCAGACAGCCCGGGCGGAGCGGCTGGCTTTAATCACACTTTCCACAGGGGAGGAGGGAGTGGGAGTGGCAAAGTGCAGTGAGTGATGGGCATTATCTGCCACATATCCACAAATTCCTCTTCTTTGACTTTGTATTTCAAGCCTGACCTCCTTTCCGGCTTTCCCTAGCCCCTAGTGCAGGAGGGGAAGGGTGAACACACAGAACTGGAATTTCAGAGTCCATCACATTCCCAGGATTCCTGGTATGTGTGATAGGCAGAACACACTTACCTGGTGACTACAAATTCCTGGAGAATTCCTAGAACAGCTGATGGGTCACAGGAGTAGCTACCTGCAGGCAGTTGCATGCAGGTAGCTGCAAAACTGAAACTCACTGTTCCAAAATTCAGTAATCCTAGTGTTAACACATTGCTGCCTCTGCTGCTCCAGCTCATCTGCCGGGTGACAGCTGGTTATGAAGCCTCTTTACCCAGAGTGCTGGTATGGCATCAAAAAGCTCCAAAACACTTCAATCCAGCTGCCCACTACAGCGTTAGCAACAACAAAGAATTCCAGTTCAAACCACTTTTGGTTGCCTTCTACCCTCACAATGAGGCTACAGTGCACTAAATCACATGGAGCTTCAGTTCCATCTAGAAATAGCCTCTTGAAGTCTCTATTGCAAGACAGCATTCCTAAATTCTGTTTACTTGGGTGTCACTCCTGGTGGTGACAACAACAGCAGCTACAAATTGCAGGAACCTGCACGTATGCCCAGAATGGGAACAGAGCCAGATCCGACCTCTCACACGAAATGTTTTGGCAGCAAAATCAATTCCTCGTCCTTTACCCTTTCTACCCGTGTTGGTCACGACATGCTCAGATACCACAACACAACCTTGTCCTACTACCCCACACAAACACCTTGTTAGAGTCCCACAAAGCCCAAAAGTCATTTGAGCCTTTACACCCAGTGAAGAGCAGTGCAAAAAGGGCATCCCTGAATCCTCCACTGGGCAAGACCCTCAGTGCACTGCACTCCCAACACCCTTCCACAGACAGCAACGCTCTGGGAAGCAGCAGAGGTACACCTGCTCCAGAGAGAGCAAAACATACCAGACACCAGTGCCCAGCTGGGCCCTGTGACCTCGGCTCTGCTCCCCAGTTTGGACCCCAGTGTGCTGCTTTGGCGAGAGGCAGAACAGGCACCAGCTTCTCCTGGCTCTGTGTCCAAGTGTGTGTACCCAGGCAGGATTTATCAGTGCCTCTCTCTTTCTGCCCTGATACAGTGTTCATGGCAATGCAGGCACTCCATGGGCAGATGGTTACTGTACTGCTTAGGAGCTGTATCTGTTACAGACTGGGAATCCTCACGGCAAGCAGTGGAGTGGAGATTGTGTATTCTGTTTGTAAATCTTAACAGAGCCAACATTTAGAAAACAACTCATTACCATTTATGTTCCAAACAGCTGGCCTAGCTCCACATCCACATGCTGGGAGGTTTCAGTGCCAATCAGCCCACACATCAGGGCACAAAAGACCCCCAATATGACTGCAGAACCTTCTGGCAAACTCAAACTTCTCCTCACTGTGACTGACTTCAAGGATCAAAATACGGTAGCGTAAGAAGAGGACAGTTATACAAACCATCATTCCCACATCATTACATTACAGACACTTCTCCAAGGTGAGAAGAGCACAGAAAGTGTCCTCTGAGGTGCCAGAGTGCAGTCCCAGGCTGCTGCCACTTGACCCACACAGCTGCAGGCCATCCCCTGTCCCAGCTGTGCTTGTCCTGGCCCTCTCCCTGCCCCGTACTGGGACTCAGATCAGTTCTGGGACAAGAGAGTTCAAGGAACTAAACAAACAGAAAATGTTTTTTGTCTTCATCATTGTTCTCCCAACTCTGTTTCAATTGATTTGCCAAAGGGTCAAACGGATGCTAATGCAGGTACAAGCCAGGGAGTGGAGAACTACAGTGAAATCAATTTAAATAGAACTTAATGTCAGTCTAAGCTTATCTGAGATGCTGGGGGAATACATCCTCCTGGCAGACACACAAAGGAAGGGCATTTCATGGAGAGGGATGTGCATGAAGCTCTAAGACACTCTGGCTGCTTGATCCATCCCCTCCCCTTTTAACATAGACATTCCAAACACTGAAAACCTTGAGAAGTGATGCATGTACAGCATCACCCCCAGAAGCCT
>NW_008684347.1:0-8611 GCF_000695815.1 Acanthisitta chloris | reverse complement strand
GCAGTGTTCCATGACCAGGGAAGCAGCACTATAAATTACCTAACCTGACGTGCACGGGGATCCATGTCGCAACAGCTCTGGCAGCAGCAGCACCCTGAGCTGAGACACTGCCCTGCTATCCAACAAGACTGCAAACAACTGACACTTTTTGGCAGGTGCCTTAGAAATGAGGGCTGGTGGTGCTCGACTCTGGTTGCAAGCACACAGGAGGGGGCAGCTCACTTACCACCCTCATCACTGTCTTTACTGACCCAAATGAACCTTCCCATTCCTGATCAATCCACACATCTCAATCCAGCCCACGCTAAACACTGATTGATTTTCTACTCCAACGAGCACTCTGTCACATTTGTGTTAACTACCCATCAGTTCAGATAAGTGGTTTGCAATTAAGATAATTTGGTTTCAGGCCAGTGAAAGTGTGGCCTGAAAAGCACTTTCTAGAGTTCAGCACGCATTAAGCAGAGAAATTCATTGCTCAAAACAGGCACCCAGATATCAAGCTGATAGCTACTTTTAGACCTTTATACCACAATTTACCTTTGTAACCTATCCAAAAGAGAAAGCAAGATTTGCCACAATGGAATTTTTCCTTGGAAGGTAATAGCTTGCTTGTACAATGCTTGGAGAAGATTTCTTCACAGATGTATGCACTCACCCTGCAGAAACACTGATTTTCTTCCACCCTGTATTTTCACTGAGGTGGCAACACAATCTTTTCACAGGTACTACCTGTTCTGATGGCAGACAATCAGCATCGCAGCAAAAACGTGTTCAATGGCAAACAGACAACTTAACTGAAGCCTCTAGAAAAAAGTAAACAGTTACATGAGCACAGCTTTTGAGTTCCATGGACGTGAGCCTGGACATAGTTCACATTCTCATCCTACACGGAGCCACTCCACGGAATTTTCCTCCCTTTGCAAGCTGAACTAAAAGTGATTTGGATAGCAGCAGCTGCCAGTTAAAATGTATCTAGGCTTACCATTGGAACTCCCCTGTCCCCACCTAGATCCGGAAATTTCAGAGCAGAAAGACAGTTGGCAACCAGTCGGGTTTCAGTTTGAAGAGAGAGATCAAACACCCTCTTCCACGCTGCAAGTTTTTTGCATACAGAACACCACATCTCTTGCAACATTTCCTCTTCACATGGAGCTCTCATGACCAGTCTGCAAGGGCAGCACGGAAGCCTCTCTCAAACACATTACCTTGCCAAGCTCCCAGCACCAGCCATGCCCTGCTCTGCCTACAGCAACCTTCAGAAAGTGCAGCTCACCTGTGACTTTCTTTTTGTTCTCCTTCCCTTTAAGCTTCTTTCTTGTATCAAGACACAAATACCTCAAATTAGACTAGTTAATACTAATATATAATAGTATATATAATACTAGGTATACTAAGAGTCAAATAACATCTAAAAGCTTTACCCACATATAGAAATGGCCCACAACCATCAGCTCATGTATTAATCATACCAGGCAAAAAGAAAAGATATTGCATTTGTTCATTATGTCATCATGTTTTTCTTAAAAGTTCTAAGGGACTTTAACACACCTGGTTAAGAATGCCTTGTGAGTGTGCATAAATTATCCCTTCTGTTAGCCCAAATTGCTCCCAGCTTTCTCCAATCCCAGCATAAGCAGTTGGGAGAGCTGCTGGTTTTTAATAAGAACAGAGGAGATATATTTGGTATTTGAAGGTAGCCAGCGCCTAACTGACAGGCAGAGCTGCAGCTCATCTGCACTTCTGTAAGAGCCAAGATTTCAACAATTTACAGACATGTTTTCTGCTAGAAATCAAAGTTGTAAGTGCCAAAGCTCAGCACCAACCGAAACAACGTGAGAGCCAAAATTTAATTTTCTTCAGCTAAACAGTCAGTGGATCCACTACATCAGGACGACACAGAGACCAAATGGAGAGCACAATGAGATTGATTGGATCTGTGATAAAGGCTTGTTTTGGCCTCACAATCTTTTCTGCCTCCTACGCACTTTTATCTCCCTCAAATTTTTCCAGCCCTCACTTCTTGGCCTATACTTTCTTTGCTGACCTCCCACACCATTTTGGCCTCCCACTTCTTTTCAGTTTCTGCTTTACTTATTGGTCTCCCACTATTTTTCAGCCTCCACTTTTCCTTCTGGCCTCCCACAGGTTTTCAGCCTCTGGTTTTCTCTGACACTCACCCCTTCAGCCAGCACATGATAGTCAAACCCCCTTAAGGTTATGAACAAGTAAATCCAAACCAGTGTCTCACCTTGATATGTGCATCCATACTCTGACTTCTACCCCCCAGCTGAACAGAAACAAATCAGCATCCATCCTGACATCTTGTAGTCATAACAGTATGGGTTTAAGCCCAAGGAAACATGATGGCTCTCCCAGTAACTCCAATCCTGCTAGGAATCTCACACCACTGTACAGTTAATTGTGTCAATGGAAGTACAAAAGTCAAACATGAGACATTCTGAGATGGTAAGAATCAGAGTTTTGGAGCAGTGCATTCATAAGGTTTAGGGGTGATGCAAATGCCCAACATGCTTGTTTAAACAAATTTAGATGCTCTAGCTTTGATGATGGCTCCACAAACTACTGCTCCCAGCGCTCATCCACCAGCTTTCTGGACAGAAGATCAGCAAAATTAAACTGAAGTACCATCTACATTCCCAGAGTGCTATGATAGGGCACACAAAAACACACTCTGTACTCCTCTACAGAACTTGTTTTTGATCCCTTCCCCCAACTTTAACAACAGCAAATCCATGCACAAATTTAATGAGGATTTTGCAAGTTATATACTCTGTATTTACCTTTATTTTCACATGAAACATTTAGTTTTCCTTTCTATTTTCAAGCTAAATTGTGTCCCAAAATGCTTATGACTTTGGGAGAAACTGAAAACACACATTTTGAAGAAGCTACTCAAAATGTAGCATTGGGTTTACTTGAGAAATGTGATAGGTAATTTTTTAGGTTGTTTTTGGAAAGGCCCAACAGCTCCAAAAGCAGTTCTTTGCACTGCGCTTTTCCAGGAATCACGTTGCTCTGAATCTTCTCTTACAAGTTACAGTAATTTTTTTTTAGCCACACTTAGTAATTCTGAAGGGAAAAGAGAGACAACTGACAATAAAATTCAGAAATCATAAGGTCAGGAAGATCTGAAATAGCTTCAAAAGTTGTATTTTAACAGTCCAAACCCTTTTCCCACACTGTTCCTTCCCACGGAGTCAGGCACACTCAGCTGCCCCCACTTCATCCCACATGAACAAACCCTGTTACATTGCACTGTCTGCACTTGGCATCACTTGTCCCCCAAAACAATCAGGAACCCAAACCCTGGTTGCTGTTACAATCTTAACAGGTGTAATGGGTGAGTAGGAAAGCTGTTTGTGACACCTGTGAGAAAATCACGTGTCAACACAGCACAGCAGATAATCAGCCAGGAAAAGGCAAGAACTGCTCACAACTGAACTTCAGACCTCACTTAAATGAGGCAAAATCGCCATCTGTTTTGCTGTCTAAATTCCAGTTCTGTCAGAGAAAGAATTTCTAGCTTCCTGGTGCAAAGGTGTGGCTTTCCCTCCCAAGATGCAGAAGAGGCAATTTTGAACAGACTCTGAAAGTCCTCAGAGTCTAAGACAACCTGTTATTTAAAACAACAAGATGTGTGGACACAGAACAAGGCTTTCTGGTCTCTAATTTGGAAGGTTCAATAAAACTCTAGAAAAACCCAACAATAATTTGGGCAATAACCTTCCCTCTCTCCAAACTGCACCACTGGAATCATTAGCCTTTGCTGCAGACCAAAACCTGAACTGCAGAAGTAGAGCTTATAATGCATCACTGTGTAGTGCTGCAAAGATGTGTCAGGTTTGGGGGTTCTTTAAATGCTGATTATAGTGTGCTGCCTTGTAATGCACAGAACTGCATATTTTAGTTATTAAAGTTAGCAAACAAGTCTTGCTGTTGAAAGCCATTTCCCTGAGTAAACAATGACTCAGTGTGGGCTGTATAATGTACAAGTTATTAGTTACTGTTAGTGAGTTTAAAAAACCCAACTCACAACACTAGACAAAGACCTGCTTCAGAATGGAAAATAGTTTTCCTCCTACTTCTATAGTTCCAGTTACACTGTTACAGTGGAATTTAATTTTCTAAAAAGCTAAACAGATCAGTATCTCTTCATTATATAATTGGACATTGACTTAACTGGACCCTTCAGCCATGAACAATATGCACAGTGAGAGAGCTGAGTTTACCCTCTTTTCTGTTCTCAGTTTGTCATTATAACTCTGAAGTACAGGTGATTTTTTTTTTCCTGGGCAGGAATATCCCATCTAGACCAGTCAGCAGGAGATAAAGAAAACAAACAAAGACAACCATAAAATATTGAGTATATGGTAACGAAGAAAAATGCTCACCAAAATCCTCTGACAAATACTGTTCTCTAGTTGAATTACAGCTCCTTCCATAATCCTCCTCTTCATTAGTAAAATGGCCAGATACACCTGGTGATTGTCAGCTGGCAGAAGGCACAGGGGATCACTCTAGCTAATGAAACAGCCTCAGCTGCTAAGACACAAAGGTTCCCCTGCAGTCTAAACCCACTCCAAAGGCTGTTCTCCAGCCTTCAGTGTGCACTGTCTGAGCAATGGAGCACATCTGTGTTATCTTTTGGAAGGGTGAAATCTCTGGTCAGATATAAGAACACTACAAGGAAATACAGAGTCAAATCACAGAACATAGGATATCCTAGATCATCGAGTCCAACTCCTGGCCCTGCACAGGACAGCCCCAACAATCCCACCATGTGCCTGAGAGCCCGGTCTGAACACTCCCTGAGCTCTGTCAGGCTTGGGGCCATGACCACTGCCCTGGGGAGCTGGTCCAGTGCCCAAACACCCTCTGGGGGAACCCCCTTCTCCTAATATCCAACCTAACCCTCCTCTGACACAGCTTCATGCTGTTCCTTTGGGTCCTGTCACTGGTCACCAGAGAGAAGAGATCAGAGCTGTCCCTTCACCACACCTCATGAGGAAGTTGTAGACTGCTGTGAGGTCTCCCCTCAGTCTCCTCTTCTCCAGGCTGAACAGACAAAGTGACCTCAACTACTCCTCATGTGGCTTTCCCTCTACACTCTTCATCATCCTAGACTATCTATTTCCTGACAAAAATCACAACACATTTTGACATAACATTCTTTGCCCCCAACAATGACACTGCCCATTCAGAAACAAACTTTCCAGTGACTGCAGGTTGCTGTACCTTCCAGCTCCAGGACCTCACTGCCCAAAAGGCAAACACTGCAGCACTCCAAAGGTACTGCCCAACACCAAATTCGAGGTCCATTTATTATCAGCTGCTGAAGTGAATTATAGGAAGGGCAGTGGCCAAGTTGGACTAAGGTCAACACACAGGTTAAGGGGCTGTGAGTGTCCCAGGGAAGCACAGCTAGCTGGACATTCACATGTGATCAAGTGGTTTCCTAAAGAAAAAGAGCTGCCAGGGAGAGCTATCCATGCATGCATGAATGTCACAGGAGTTCTAAATACTAACCTTTACTGCCTTCCAGTACAGGAGTTTCATACAGCACAGACTACACTGAAGACAGACAGTAACAGAAGAGGTACTGGCTCTGCTGCTCCTCGCTCTATTCAAATGTTTAAATATTTAAATAAGGCAGGGCAGGGCTTTAAGGAACACCAGACCTTCCACCCCCACAGAACATGACTCAGTTGCAACAAATTATGTGAGATTTGTCCACTCAGAACCTTCTGCCATAATAAGCTTTATTAGCCTTTCACATTTACTTATGCTGCTTGCTTACATCTCTATTAATGCTTTCTGGGAAGAGCTGGCCACCCACCCCACTAATGCATCAACAAGAAATATGCAGAGGAAGGCACAAAATACAGAGCAGGATATTTTCCAGCAGAGAGATCATTCAATCCAGGCCCAGAGAGGCACAGCACAAGTGGCTCCCTCCGGGCAGAAAAATAACTGTTACAATCTCAGAGGAACACAACCCATGCAAACCTCATGCTCTGGAGGAGATGATAGCAGGTTAGATGTATGGTTTCTGCTGAAGCCAAGGATAGTAACTCTAAGCAAAGCCAACCACATCAGTCACGAGTTGGTTATACAGCAGTAGAGCTGTATATAACACAGGAAAATCCCTGACAGAAGACAAACACAGGCCATAATTGCAACCCCTTTATGCCAGCACAAAGCATTGCTGCTACCAACAGAGCAGTCCCCACCTGAACCCAGCTTTTTCCTCCTTTTCTTCCTCTGCCATTGTATTCTCTGCTCAGGAGGAGACGTTTGTGACCTCACACACTGAGTTGGGCTGGGAAACTGCTCCAGACAAATCACCTGTTTGTTTTTGCCTACTCAGCTTTGATTTGGATCAGTTCTGAAAAGTTAACCACATTTGACCTGCCATCAATCCAGGTAAGCCAAAGCACAACACAAATGGTTTTCCCTGCAGTAACATTTTGAAAAGACACAAATAAGCCTTTATAAAGGCTTCTTTAGCTGGCATGAAAGGACAGGTGATTCAGTTACATTTGAATCACTTACAAAGGGCAGTAGGACATGTCATCCCCGGGAAAATCCACTGTGCTTTAAGTTCCCTCCACCTCCTTTTCTGCAGCACCAGTAACACACTGCATTCTTGGCCTACAGAAGGCATTGGTCATCTGAAAGCACCTTGGGAAAGTCCTCACTCACTCCTCTTCAAACTGGAAGGCAAAGTGCTCCAGCCTCAATGTTTTACATGCTGGAACTATTCAAATCTGCCAGGTAAGAGCACTCAGTGAGGGAGGGGGCAATGGGCTGAAACACAGAGCTGCAGTTTGTGTGTTGCTCTGTGACTGTGGCAGCTGCTGCAGTTTGTTTCTCCTGCATTTGGTGCACACTGTCGCTTTTGATAGGGACAGAGGAATTTGTCCAGTTCCTAGAAAGCATGTGGTTCCCAGTGCAGGAAGGCAAGGTCCTATAAATAACACAACACTACAAATAACAGAAAATTTTCCATATCTGAAAACTACTGAAGCAAGATTAAGACTATCTTACCTTTGCATAAAGGCATCCACAGAGTTTGAGCTTATTCATAGAAAGAAACACCATATTTAATGTTACAAAGCATTTTTAGCCCTGGTTTTTTACTGGCCTTGCTCCAGCGAGCTTAGATCAAGTAAAAAAATAAGTAAAAAGTTCTCTAGCTGACTTGAACCATTTTGTCAGGACCTATATAATTTCTTACAGGTATGACAAATCCTGCAGATGTACTGTAAATCACAAGTTCCTTTGCCAGTAATTATGTGAAAGAGAACAGAAATTACACACTGTGCATCCTGAGTCACACGGGATCACTCACTCCCTTAACGTATTATGATTCACATTTTCTTTTCCTTGTGAAATAAATCTATCCTTTATATTCACAATAAATAAGGACAGCACCTGGACAGTCTCACACTCCACTGGTCCCTGCCAGGCAGAAGACAAGATTCAAATTTACACAGCCCCTCCCTAAAACACAGGATTATATCCACTATCACAACTGAAAATCCTGCAGTGTTATGACAGTGTTGCCATATCAGGGCCTACTGTAGAAATTAAGAACTCATCAGTTTGTAAGCCTTAGGCAGTTTCTGAAAGAGTTTTCAAAAGGTGCTGATAACTAGTAATAGTCTATTGCTCAAAAAGGAGATGAAAGAAAAATGCCTTTCTTCCCAAGGACTCTAAGATGTGGTTCTGCTTTCGTGGCTTGTCCCACCAACCAAGCAAATTTTCTCATTTGTCACTTTCTAAACCCAGGCAGCTGCCATCTAGGAGTAGCTGTGGAGAAGCCTTCTGCCTCGAGCAACTGTCAGAGAAAGAATAAATACCAGAATAATCTCTGTATTGTATCTCAGAATCACTTTTCCTCCTAATCCTCACAACTATGAGAATGCAACTCAAGGCAGCCTACTTGGAAAATTCAAGTTACTAGAATGAGTTGCTCATACAGGCAAAGTCTGATTCCTCCCACGAATCACTGTCACTTAAAGCAATGAACTCCAGGTATGTTAGAACAGGGGGAAGGTGGTATAGAAAGCAGCACAACAGACCCCCAAGTCTCAGTGTGGACGGAGACCTTTGGTCTAAGCTGGAGAAGTTAGAGGTGGAGATGATGTCAAACTCCCAAGACAGAGCTAAACACACCAAACTTTCCTCCAAAATGACTTTTAGGCACCTGTACAAGCAGTAGCAAAGCAGGACGAATTTTTCCAATCGAAACGTCAAAGCAGAGCAGATCACCAGCGTACAAACCACAGCGCCAGGAGACAACCACACCAGTTCGGCATGTCCAGGAAACGCTCAGAAGAGTAATACACTTCCAACCTCAACTCTACCACGGCCACGGCTCGTAGCAACCGACACACCCTTGTTTGGCTCGGGCTCAGCCCGTCCCGAGCAGGGAAGCGTTCCCGGAGTGCAGGCTGCGGTGTCACAGAACAGAAAGGAGGGAGCAACCAACCGAGCCCCACCGACAGGATGCCGAGTCATTTGTTTCTTCCGTGGAAATTTGGAGAGTGTAAGAGAACTAACCAAGCTCAGAGCGCTGCCTCCC
>NW_008684346.1:40166-42073 GCF_000695815.1 Acanthisitta chloris | reverse complement strand
GGAAAGCGGAGGAGTGAGCGTGTCTGAGGCCGAAACGCACCCCCAGCCCTCACCCCATCCCGCACCCCAGCCGCAACACCCTCACACACCCGCGCTGGTTTGGGACAAGTGACCCAGACCGACCGGAGGGTTATTCCACATCATATAACATCATGCTCCGTGTGTAAAGTTGGGGGAAGTGTGAACGGACTTCGGGTCTTGAAACATCTGAACCGATTGTTGAAATGCTAAGGCTTGGACAGTAGGGCCAAGCCAGAGTTGATTGAGAGATGAATCCTGAACATCTTGTGGTTGATACCCTTCGTGCCAGTTGATAAAACTGCTGATAGGAGATACAGAACAATACAGATCTAGCAAACCCCTGTTTTAATGATAAACATGACCCCTCAGAGACTAGGAACTGTTGCATGATCTTGTGCAACTGTCTGCAGGGTATTTTAGGACACCCCACCAACCCCTTCTGGGCTCTGGCAGAGCCCTGGTCTCGGCTGGTCAGGGTGGGAGTACTACCAGATTTTTCCACACAAATCCACAAGAAATATGCAGGTCATTCTGGCTTGGTGATTTGGCCCATGAAGGCTGAACCCCATTGCAGCAACTTCAGATGCCTCACCTATGAGGGGACACACTGTGTAGGACTTCCCAATTGCCAGGAAAGGCTCCCCAAGTCCTCACTGCAACCAGGGGCTCCCCAGTGACTGTGGATCTGGGGGATGATAAAGTATTAGGGCAATTGGTGATGCATCTGAATCATTATGCTTCTTACTGGGCTGTAATGATTAGGTGCATTACCTTGCTTATTGTATTTGCTGCTTGTGCTGCTTGAAATTAAAGCTTAGTAAACTGACTGTAAATAAATATATTACTCATTTTTCTATTATCTTGAACACCAGTAGTAAAATCAGTCTATTCATTTCATTGGTGTCTGTGTCATTTCTGTTGCTCCCGACAATTGGCAAAACAACACCTCAATGCTATTTAACACCTCCCATGTTTTCCTCCACCACCACTCATTGGTTTTATACTGCACCAAGGTATGAATCCAGATTCACTTCTCAAACCACATCATCCTGCACTTTGGAGTGTTGTTTTTGAGGGAACACAAATGTAACACCTGAAGTTTCACAACTCTAAAGAGACCTCAAGCATCACACTTTTTCTCTAAAAATTAGCATCCTGTATGTTCATACAACATACCCAGCAAGGGCACTGTTTTCTCCAAAGCTTCCATGTGCATAAATGAACATACCTAATATTTTAGTAGGCCAGAACACTCTCTTGAATGGACACCAATCTGTCTTTGTACACATCAGATTAAAATGCTGGCATCCTTTTCCTGTCTCTGACCTCTTCCAAGGGCTATGAACTCTAAAATCATTTCACACCTCATGAAGGCCTCAATGTTTTTCCCTTTAGAAAAAGATAAATAACTTGGGGGGTCCTTAATTTTGAACCTTGAAGCACTTTTTACATGAAGTTAAACATAATAATACAGCACAATTTGCAATGCATTTGCCTACTCTGGTTTTAAGCTCCTTAAGTAGACAAGCGTAATTATTTTCATTTGTACACTTCATCCATTATTAGTCCAACATGAAATGCAGTTACCTGTGTCTTACTCAGATAAAGCAAGTTAGAAAAGATGCTATAGCACTGGACAGACTCCAGTCTCTCCTGTTGTAGTGTAGTGGTGTTAGACATGATCAGAGAGCAGGTGGGTTAAATCATTCCAGTTCTCCTTCATAAAACTAATATCTAACATTGACCTTTTTCTAGAAAGCTGATTAATTTTGGTTGGGACTTCAATCCACATCATACACATTGTGGCTCCCTAAACTGAAGAACTGTTGTAACTGGAAAAGGATTTGGTTACACCTGATTTTGCAGTCAGAAGTACATAGAAGGGC